>NW_006933989.1:2777-3333 GCF_000298275.1 Orycteropus afer afer
AGCTCAGGGGGCAGGAGTGCATGGAGGGAAGGACACAGGGAAGAGGTAACTATGGGGAGGAAGTGGGAGGGAAGCTGTTGCATTGTGGTAAATTGTAGTCAATGTCGTGAGACAAAGTGTATATGAACTGCTGTATGGAAAGTGAATTTGCTTTGTAAACTTTCACCCAAATCACAATAAGGAGAAAAAAAAAAAAACAACACTGCATAACATAGATGAGCTTGGAAGACATTATGCTGAGTGAAAGAAGTCAATCACAGAAAGAGAAATATAGTATTAGTTCATTGTTGTAAAAAGTCAAGGTAAGCTTTATATATGGAAGGAAACTTTCTTTGCTGGGTAGCAGGGATGGGAGGGGAGGGAAGGGAACACTGTACACACACACACACACACACACAAATACATTGATCCATGTCACTTTAGTTTTGTGTATTTCACTGTATATAAATTATATTTCAATAAAATATATTTTAAGAAGTAGGAAAGAGAAAGTTTAACTATAATGTTAATGAAAAAGTAAGCTCTAAAACTGATTTCAAACATGCAAAAAAAAAAA
>NW_006933990.1:0-505 GCF_000298275.1 Orycteropus afer afer
AGGAGTGGCTGGTGAGTTTGAACCGCCAGCCTTCTGGTGAGCAGTCAAGTGCCTTAGGCACTATGCTACCAGAGCTCCCAGATGACATATAGCACTGGGCAAATCAGCTACAAAGGACCTCTTTCAGGTGCTGAGGAGCAAACATGTCTCCTTGAAAACTAAGGTGCACCTGACACATGCCATGATATTTTCAATCGCCTCATATATACGCGAGATCTGGACAGTGAATAAGGAAGACTGAAGAAGAACTGATGCTTTTGAGTTATGGTGCTGGCAAAGACTGCTGAAAGTACCATGGACGCTAAAAGAAATAACAAATCTCTCCTGGAGGAAGTGCAGCCAGAATGCATCTTGGAAGTGAGAATGGCCAGACTTTGTCTTACCTACTTTGGTCATGTTATCAGAAGGGACATTCCCTGAAGAAGGATGTCATGGTTGATAAGGTGGAGCATAGCCAAAAGAGGGGGAGGCCCTCAATAAGATGGATTGACACAGTGGCTGTGGC
>NW_006933990.1:3419-4088 GCF_000298275.1 Orycteropus afer afer
TCCAAGCTGTCTGTGCCATCAGGATTGCTGACAGATGGTTGCTCTGTATGTCTCCTTTTGCAGTGTTTAAATGCAGGTTCTTCTACTAGTTGGAGTTTAGTCCACTTCTGTATCATTCCTTTCAAAACTCAGAGCTCCAGGTCTTTCTGTATCTATGTTAATTGGTTCCCCTTTTCTTTGTTGAAGAGGGTCTGTGTAGTTTGTCTCCTTATTCTGCCATCTTACTATAAATTCTTTGTGATAGATATTTAAGAAATATTTCTCAAATGATTTTTTGAAATATAGCCTGAATTGCTAGTATGTTGTAGTGCTCCTGGTACATTACAAACAGCTTTGTCTTCATCCTCCAATCCTCCTACTTTCCACCCAACTTCTCCCACATGCACAAATATATTTATTATGTGATTGAAATGTAATTGAATTGTGACCCCTTGAGCATTAAGCACCTATCTCAGCAAACTTCAGGTGCAAAGTGATTATTATACTCATTATATTTGTATTCCATTTACAATAGGAAAGATGAAAATGTTTTAATGGAAACATTTAACTATGTAGATTTCTAGTATAATTCTTAACAAAGTCTGTTGTTGATTTTAAAAATTCTAATTGGAACATACAAGATTCAGTGGCTTACCCAAGGTCTGTGGGTGGAAGAACTTAATTTGAAAA
>NW_006933991.1:0-3224 GCF_000298275.1 Orycteropus afer afer
TAAGTAAATGCTTTGGTAAAGTTTAGCATGAACTTAAAAAAAAAAAAAAAATCCAGCTATTTCCCTATTGTTAGTTAGTTGCTGTCTAGTCCATTCTGATTCATGGTGACCCTATGTGTGCTACATAAGAGTATTCTATAGGGTTTTCTAGCCTGTGAGCTTTCAAAAGCAGATCACCAGACCCATCTTCTGAGGTGCTTCGGGGGGTGTGTTTGAATCACCCACCTTTCAGCCACTAGTGGAGTGCTTCAGTGATTGTACCACCCAGAGATCCATGTTTGCCTATTAGGTCAACTTAAATCAAGATATGCAAACATTTAGAGAAATTTTGGATAGAAGGAATCTTATTTATAATGCATTTTTGGATGCGATCAAACATGTTTTAAAAATGAACATTACTTAGTTTATGTTTATTTGTCCCATAAATAGATGTGGTAATCATGACCCTGTTTTATGTAATGCTTGTTTATGTAATAGGGTCTAACTGTGTAATGGGTCCCAGGACTATTGTTATTTTTGTTTGCTTCTGTTTTCCAAAATAGATGAAAGAAGCAAAACATGATTATTCTTTTTAAAATTTACGGTAGCTTTTGGATTGCCATTCAAGTTGAATCAATTTTAACACAGTAAGACATTTCTAAATTCAATCCTACTGCACTTTAGCAAATGAAAACTATGTTTTTCATGAGTCATTCTTTGAACTACAAGTGTTCATCATCCAGGAGGGTTTATTATATCCATAAAACTAATGTAGTACAATAATAAGTATTAATGTCAGCAGTATCTGGCTGTTTATTAGATAACATTCAATATTGAAAGGTTAATGCTTAGAGGTTTTATTTGTTGTCTAACATTCCAAATTGTTCATACGATCTAGAGCTTAGATAGGGGAACATTTTTTCTTGATATTCTCAAGAGTGAAAAATGCAAGTTTATTGTTCTTTATAATCAAACCTGATGAAAGGGAGGGTTTAGCACAAGCAGCTGCCTGGATCTCATTGGTAATCATGTTTTTTTCTGTCTACAAACAGATTCTCATTTTGGATACCTTTAGCTTTCTCTCCAACTTTGACTAAATAGAAGCACTTAGAGACAGAAAATATTCAGAGTATATCAACTAAACTGCATTACAGAAATATTGTATTCTGTGACAGTAAATACTGTCCCTCCTGACTATTAGGACATATGGATAGGAACTATATTTTAACATTCTATTTTAACCTAAAAGCTTTGTCCTACTTAGATCAATTTCTTCCTTACCCCCAATCAAGAAAAGAGAAAGTATACAAAATATTTTTATATCCATGCTGTTGACTACCATTTTTTTTTAAAATCGATAGACATAGTCTCTAAGCAAAAAAAAAAAAAAAAGTCTTCATGAAAAGAACAAAGATTTTGTAGGATTATGATGATAAATATATATCAATAATTTCAAATATTACTTCTTTAGTAATTTGTAATATTACTTCTTTTAGTAATTTAGTAATTTGTCCTATCTCACAAAGAAATTAAATAACTAGGATTAGGAATCAAGACAAAAAGTTCTTCCACACTTGATTTTAGTACAGTTTCATTGTTTGATCAAAACCCATGCTCTTCATTTTCCTCATCTGTTTATTGAGGAGAAAAAATATCTGCCAAATAACTATTCTGTGAAGATGAAAATATAAATTCAGGTGGAAGGCTTTTAAGAATAAAAGTGTTATACTATGTAGGCTTTATCATAAAGAATATAAACAGGGACACTAATCTTTGCCACAATGAAAAATCCTTTGATTTGAGATTAAAAGTTAAAAATCCAGATTCTTAATTCTTAATGCAAACTGATAATTATAGTCAGCACATTATGTATTTCACTAAATATATACTTAGCATTACACAGGTTTCTTAGTTCTAGAAAAAAAAATGAAAGGTAAAGTTTTGGGGAAGCAAAATTAAAACGATACATTAATAAAGAAAATGAGCTGTGAAATGATTGCAACAGTATATCAAATCAACCATTTGTACCACCAATATCCAGACTAATTAAGTACAAAATCCCAACAAGATTTTTCTTGAAGATTGACAAAATGAAAATAAAACATTTTTTTTGAAAATGTGTGAGAATGTACTAGTTAATTTATTCAATGTTGTTTGTTATTAGCTACTGTCAAGTTGGCCCCTGACTCATGATCATATGTGTGTCTTAAAATATTTAAAGAGGAAAGGGGACATGTGTTTGGGCTGCCATGTGGGAAATGACATGGGGATAAGCAAGAATGGAAGTAAGAAGAGAATGGTAGTAGGCTGTATGGTCAAATTGAGTATAGTTCACACTATGGCAATAGCCATAGTAATGAGTAAATGGACAGAACTGAGAAACACAGAGGGTGACTAAATAATATATTATCCAAATCTAGACACTTTTGAGAGGAGGAGCTCTGATACCATAGTGCCTAAGGCACTTGACTGCTAACCAGAAGGCTGATGGTTCAAACCCACCAGCCACTCTTTGGAAAGAAGGTTGGGCAATCTACTTCTGTAGTGATACTGCCTCGGCAACCCAAGGAGGGGTCGCTATGAGTCAGGTCTGACTCGACGGCACACAACAACAACAATAGACACTTCTGATAATGAATATAGTCCCCATTAGTAATATGCTAGGACAGCAGGCCTACACTGAACTGTCAAGGAAAGAATGGGACTTTCAGGAACCCTATAGACTAGGCCAGGGAATTGTACCCATTCCAAAGAAAGGTGATCCCACAGAATGTGGAAATTACAGAACAATATCATTAATATCATAGGCAAATAAGATCTTACTGAAGGTAATTCAAAAACATTTGCAGCAGTATATTGACAGAGAACTTCCAGAGGTGCAAGCTGGATTCAGAAGAGGACTTGGAACAAGGGATATCATAGCTGCTGTCAGGTGGATCTTGGCTCAAGGCAAAGAATACTAGAAAGATGTTTACTTGTGTTTTATTGACTATGCGAAGGCATTTGATTGTGTGGATCATGACAAATTATGGATAACATTGAGAAAAATGGGAATTCCAGAACACTTGATCATACTCATGAGGAATCTGTACCTCGACCAGGAGGCTGTCGTTCGAACAGAACAAGGGGACAGTACATGGTTTAAAATCAAGAAGGGAGTGCATGAGGGCTGTATTCTTTCCCTACACTTATTCAATCTACATGCTGAGCAAATAATCCAAGAAGCTGGACTATATGAAGAAAAA
>NW_006933992.1:0-619 GCF_000298275.1 Orycteropus afer afer
AAACATAGATATATTTTTACATTGTTGTTAGGTTCCTTAAAGTTAATGACCTTAAAGTTAATATACTTGTAAAACAGAACAAAACACTGCCCAGTCAGTCCTGTGATATGCTGACAATTTTTGCTAAGTTAGAGCCCAATGTTGCAGACATTAGGTTTAAACCATCTCATTGAGTGTCTTCCCCTTTTTCACTGAGCCACTGCTTGGCCAAGCATGTTATCCATCTCTAGGAATAGATTCCTTCTGACAAAATGACCATAATAGGAGAGACAAAGTATAGTCAGTCTCAATTCTGAGGAACATTCGAGCTATACTTCCCTCAAGACAGATTTGTTCATTCTTCTAGCAGTATATACATCATTCAATATTCTTAGTCAACACCACAACTCAAATGCATCAATGTTGTTTTCTTCTTTATTCATAGTCTAGCTTTCATATGCATATGAGCCTACTGAAAATACTATGGTTTGGGTCAGGCACACCTTGTCTTCAAAGTGACATCATTAGTCTTTTACACTTTAAAGAGGTCTTTGGCAGCAGATTTGCCCAATGCAATACATTGTTGTCTTGACTGCTGTTTCCATGTTGTGTTGTTGTTGTTAAGTGCCGTCGAGTCGTT
>NW_006933992.1:2570-3310 GCF_000298275.1 Orycteropus afer afer
GAATTCTTCCTTCACCACCATTGGTTCCTGGTCATACGCTACCTCCTGAAATGATTGAACATCACCCAACTCTTTTTGGTACAGTGACTCTGTGTATTCCTTCCATCTTCCTTTGATGCTTCTTGCAACATTCAATATTTTACTTGTAGAATCCCTACAAATTACAACTCAAGGCTTGAATTTTTTCTTCAATTCTTTCAGCTGGAGTAGTGCCTAGCTTGTTCTTCCGTTTTGATTTTCAAATTCCTGGTCTTTGCATATTTCATTGTAATACCTTACTTTGTATTCCATTCATTTTAGCTACTCTCCATTCAATAACAAGTTTCTGAGTTTGTTCTGGATCCATTTTGGCCTTTTCTTCCTTTCCTGTCTTCATAATAACCTTTTATTTTCTTTCTTCATGTATGATGCCATTGATGTAATCTCACAGCTTCTCTGATCTTCAGTCACAAGTTTTCAATATGTCAAATCTATTTCTAATGGTCTCTAAATTCAGATGGGACATTTTCAAAGTTGTATTTTGGCTCTCGTGGATTAGTGTTAATATTCTTCAGTTTCAACTTAAACTTGCATATTAGAAATTGATGGTCTGTTCCACAGTTGACCAGTGGCCTTGTTCTGAGTGATGATAGTAAGCTTCTCCATTGTCTCTTTCCACAGATATAGTCAATTTGATTCCTGTGTGTTCCATCTGGTGAGATCCTCATGTACAGTTGCTGTTTATGTTGTTGGGAAAAAAA
>NW_006933993.1:0-497 GCF_000298275.1 Orycteropus afer afer
TCTCCTTTTTTTTTGGTATTTTCACGCAAATTCTTCTGCTAGTTGGGGTTTATTCCAAATCTGCATCCTTTCCTTCAAGGCTCAGGGGTCCAAGACCATCTCCCGTGTCTGTGTCAACCGGTCTCCCCCTTCCCTGTTGAAGAGGGTCCGTGCAATCCTTCCGCCCAGTCCGCCATCCTGCCCCGCCTCTCTGTTTGTTTTTTAAAGATAAAATACATTGTGAGTTCATACTGCTACTTCAATTCTACAAATGCTACTAGGTTTTTACTCAATTTTCTTTTATATCTGTATCTCTTTTATTCCACATTGAGGATCTCTCTTCTCAGTAACACTAAAAATGACAGGATTGGAATATCACATAAGTACTTACTTGTTTTATCCCACCATACACTCGTGGCAGTCTAAGACTAATAGTAGCAATACTATCACCAATTACTTTAATATTTTTAATCTTAATTTTAATATCTTTATTAATTTTTATCTCATAATATATATAT
>NW_006933993.1:2307-3249 GCF_000298275.1 Orycteropus afer afer
TATGTTTGTTGGCCACTTGAATATCCTCCTTGGTGAAGTGTCTATTCATGTCTTCTGCCCATTTTTTAATTGGATAGTTTGTCTTTTTGTTATTGTATCTCATAATATTTTTAATACTTTTATATTATTTTAAACTCTTACGATTTTTTTTTTCCAATTGTTTTAGTCCTTAGGATATGTCTTTCTAGGTCTAGTTAGTCAAATTACTGTTTTTAAGTCAGTTGTAATAGTTCTCTCTATCACTAACTGGATGTATATAGTTACATATCATTATAACTGTTAGAAGTTTCTGACAACATTTAGCTGGGATGAAACACTTTGGAGACACTATTTAAATGTCTTCCTTTGAGAATAATGCCAAAACTTGTTATTGTTGTTAGGTGCTGTCGAGTTCGTTGTGACTCATAAGACCCCTCTATACAACAGAACAAAACACTGCCTAGTCCTGTGCCATCCTCACAATTATTACTATGTTTGAGCACATTTGGTAGTCACTACTCTCCTAAAAACATAATCTTGTGTCATGTTTCTGCTTTAAAAGTCTTTGACGTTCCGAAGATGGCGAACTAGGCACAAGGGCTGCACTGATGCTCTTCAACAAAGAAAAGGGAAACCAATTAACACAGACACAGAGGATAATCTTGGACCCCTGAGCCTTGAAGGGAAGGATAGAAAAGTGGACTAAACCCCAACTAGCAGAAGAATTTGGATGAAAATACCAAAAAAGGAGACACACGGAGCTGCGGTCTGGCAACAGACTGAGCGACCCTGACGGCACAGACAACACGGCTTGGAGATTCCTGAGTGGTGGTAGGACCTAAGAATTAACCCAAAAATCACCCTACTAGGCAGGGACTGCACAAAAGACTGTGCTCGGTGGCTGGGGAACAAATGGAGAAGGTGAAGAGAAAGGTGGGCTCAGTTGTGGACTTTTGCCGGTCC
>NW_006933994.1:0-557 GCF_000298275.1 Orycteropus afer afer
AATCCTATATCCAGCCAAATTATCCATCAAATATGAGGGCAAAATCAAGACATTCCCAGACAAACAGAAGGGAGTTTGTGAAAACCAGACCAACCTACAAGAAATGCTTAAGGAAGTCCTTTCGATAGAGAACCCACAACAGAGATCAACAAAATTAGGATACGTGACATCAACACTAAACCAAATCAGAAATAGAAACTCAAAATAATAACATAAAACACCGTACACTAAAAATCAAGGAAGCCAATCTGCACATGACAAGAGTAACTAACCCATTAGAGGGAATAAATCTTCTAGGTACAAACTTCCAAATGGAGCGGAAAACAGGACAATGTCTTCATAGAATGCAGTGTTTTAAAAATTTAGAGACAAAAATTCACTCCAAGGTAACCACAGAGAAAAATAACAATCCCCCTAAGCAAATCCAGAAGGAAGGAAAACATATGGGTTTAGTAAGCACAAAACCAACAATACAGAAGAAAAGAGAGGAAGCATTTGACAGCAAGTCGGACTCAGCACAGAAAAGTATATGGACCAAGGAAACATCAACAACATGA
>NW_006933994.1:3077-4146 GCF_000298275.1 Orycteropus afer afer
CCTGGCCCTGATGGCTTCACTGGAGAATTTTATCAAATATTCAGAGAAGAGTTGACACTTATGCTACTCAAACTATTCTAGAACATAGAAAAAGATGGAATACTCCCAAACTCATTTTATGAAGTAAGCATAATACTAATACCAAAACCAGGGGAAAACACCCTAAAAAGGAAAACTACAGACCAATATCCCTCATAAACATAGATGCAAAAATCTTTATAACAAAATCCTAGCCAACAGAATCCAACAACATATCAAAAAATTAATACACCCCAACCAAGTGGGATTTATACCAGGTTTACAAGGGCAGTTCAACATTATAAAATCAATCAATATAATCCATCACATAAACAAAAGAACCATATGATTCTATCAATCGATGCAGACAAGGCATTTGATAAAATCCAACATCGATTCCTGTTCAGAACTCTCAGCAAAATAGGGATAGAAGGGAAATTTCTCAACATAATAAAAGGCATATGTGGAAAGCCAACAGCCAAAATCATTATTAATGTAGAAAGACTCAAGGCATTCCCCTTATGAACAGGAACCAGACAGGGATGCCCTCTGTCTCCACTTCTATTTAACATTGTATTGGAAGTCCTGGCCAGGGCAATAAGGCAAGAAAGAGAAATAAAAGACATACAAATTGGTAAAGAAGAAGTAAAACTATCTCTATTTGTGGATGATATGATCCTGTACATAGAAAACCCAAGGGACTCAATGAAAAAAACTACTGGAACTAATAGAGAGGTTCAGCAAAGTGGCAGGATACAAGGTCAACATACAAAAATCAGTTGGATTCTTCTATACCAAAAAAGAGACCTCTGATAAAGAAATAAGGGAAATAATACCATTTACAATAGATACTAAAAAGATAAAGTATCTAGGAATAGATAAAATTATGAAACACTACTACAAGAGACAGCCAGGGCACTACATAAATGGAAGAACTTACCTTGTTCATGGATAGATAGGCTGAATATTGTGTGAAAATGTCAATGCTACCTAAAGCAATCTACACAATTAAAGCAATCCCGATCGAGATACCAACAAAATTTTTTAAGGA
>NW_006933995.1:0-448 GCF_000298275.1 Orycteropus afer afer
AATTGAACATGAAGATATAACCATAATAAACATCTATGGACCCTATGAAAGAGCCCCAAAATACATAAGTCAGACTTTAAAAGAGTTGAAAAGTCAAACAGATGACTCCACAGTCATAGTGGGAGACTTTAATACACCACTTTCAATCACAGTAGAACAACTGGAAAGAAACTCAACAAAGATGCAGAAGAGCTAAAAAATACAATCCAACACCCTGAACTTATAGACATCTACAGAGCACTTCACCAAACAACAGCACAATATACATTCAACAGCACATGGAACATTTTCCGTGATAGACCATATGTGAGGCCATAAAGCAAGCCTTAATAAATTTAAAAACATCAAAATACTGCAAAGCAACTTCCCAGATCATAGTGCTATCAAATTAGAAATCAACAATAGGAAGATCAACAAAAAAAGTGTAAACACATGGAAACTGAACAAC
>NW_006933995.1:2569-3733 GCF_000298275.1 Orycteropus afer afer
AAATAAAATACTTGGGAATAAATCTTACCAGGGACACAAAAGACTTGTACAAAGAAAACCATAAAAAACTACTTTAAGAAAACATAAGAGATTTACATAAATGGAAGAACATCCCATGCTTGTGGATTGGAAGATTGAACATTGTGAAAATGTCAGTTCTACTCAAAGCCTTCTATAAATTCAATGCAATCCCAATCCAGATCCCAGCAACATTCCTTAAGAATATGGAAAAACCAATCACTAACTTTATATGGAAAGGAAAGAAACCTTGGCTAAGAAAAGCACTATTGAAGAAGAAGAACAAAGTAGGAGGTCTCATACTGCCAGATCTCAAAACCTACTATACAGCCACAATTGTGAAAACTACCTGACATTGGTATAATGACAGACACATAGACCAATGGAATAGAATTGAGAACCCAGAAATAGATCCATTAACCTATGATCAGCTGATCTTTGATAAAGGGCCAGAATCCATTAAATGGGGAAGAGAATGTTTGTTTAATAAATGATGCTGGCAAAACTGGATATTCATTTGGAGAAAAATGAAACAAGATCTGTACCTCACACCATACAGAAAAACTAACTCCAGATGGATCAAAGACTTAAATGTGAAATCTAAAACTATAGAGTTCCTCAAGGAAAAACTAGGGGCAAATTTAAGGGCACTATTATATATGGGATAAATAGACTATCAAGCATAACCCTGAATACACAAACAATAGAAGAAAAGGTAGATGAATGGAACCTAAAAAATAAATTTTTATGTGCTTCCAAAGATTTCTCCAAGAGAGTCAAAAGAGAACCTACAGATTGCGAAAGAATATTTGGCAATGAAAGAATATCTGACAAGGGACTTTTCTCTAGAATTTATAGCAAACTCTAACACCTCAATAACAAAAAGACAAATAATGCAATTAAAAAATAGGCAGAAGACATGAGTAGACACTTCACCAAGGAGGATATTCAGGCTGATAACAAACATATAAAGAAATGCTCACAATCATTAGCCATTGTTGTTGTTGTTGCTGTTAGATGCCTTCGAGTGTCTCCGACTCATACAGACCCCATGCAGAGCAGAACAAAACACTGCCCAATCCCGCGTCAGCTCCACGATCCCTGCTATACTTGAGCCCATCATCACAGTCACTGTGTCAATCCATC
>NW_006933996.1:0-535 GCF_000298275.1 Orycteropus afer afer
ATGCAAGTTCAACTTGAAGTTAAAGACAATTAAAGCAACTCCAAGAGAGCTCAAATATGATCTTGAATATGTTGTTGTTGTTATGTGCTGTCAAGTCAGATCCGACTCATAGTGACCTCCCCCTTGGGTTTCTGGGGTAGTATCACTATGGAAGTAGATTGCCCAAACTTCCTTCAGAGGAGTGGCTGGTGGGTTTGAACTGCCAGTCTTCTGGTTAGCGGTCAAGTGCCTTAGGCTCTATGCTACCAGAGCTCCCAATCTTGAATATGTTGTTGTTGTTGTTATGTGCTCTCGAGTCAGACCTGACTCATAGCAACCCCTCCTTGGGTTTCCGAGGCAGTGTCACTACGGAAGTAGATTGTGCCATCTTCCTTCCGAGGAGTGGCTGGGGGGTTTGAACCACTAGCCTTCTGGTTTTATCCCTCCTGAATTTAGAGATAATCTAAAGAATAGATTTGATGCATTGAACACCAATGACCGAAAACCAGAATAATTGTGGGAGGATATCAAGAACATTATCCATGAAGAAAGCAAG
>NW_006933996.1:3125-4079 GCF_000298275.1 Orycteropus afer afer
AGATGGATTGACACGGTGGCTGCGATGATGGGCTCCAGTATAGCAGGGATCATGGAGCTGGTGCGGGATCGGGCAGTGTTTCATTCCGCTGTGCATGGGGTCGCTATGAATTGGAAATGACTTGATGGCACCTAACAACAACACCAACAACAACAGGAAACCAAGACACTATAAAGGAAAACACTTCTGAGACTCAGGTGTCGATCCAAGAAACAGCACATGGTAGTCCACACAGAGCGTTATGTGATTTAGAAAATGTCACTCCTTCCTCAAGACACTTTCGTGACATCTGGACTTCTGATAAAATGGAAGAATAGGCAGTCAAGCGACATAGACCCTCTTCAACAAAGAAAGAGAAACGAATTGACAGAGATACAGAAGATAATCCTGGAGTCCTGAGCTTTGAAAGGAATTATACAGAAGTGGAATAGGCACCAACTAGTGGAAAAACCTGAAAGAAAATAGGACCTAAGAATAGGCTCTGTTTGCCAAGGTCAGCAGGGACATACGAGAGGCTGCCAACAGGAAAAGAGACAGGTGGTGAGTGTATAAGTGCTGTCAACCAGTGAATAGAGGAGCACAGCACAGTACCCTGCTTGCGTAGATAACTTACAAACAAAATAATGAAAATGAAAATTGTGGGCAAGTCACTCCAACATGTTGTTGTTGTTGCTGTTGTTGTGTGCCATTGAGTCAGCCCCAACTCATAGCGACCCCTCTTTGGGTTTCCAAGGTGATATCACTACAGAAGTAGATTGCCCAATCTTCCTTCCAAGAAGTGGCTGGTGGGTTTGAACCTCCAGTCTTCTGGTTACCAGTCAAGTGCCTTAGGCACTATGCTACCAGAGCTCAATCACTCATTAAATATAAACACAAAAACATCACAATGCCTCAGAGACAACAGAGCATCACAGTCCATACAAAGAAGCAAGATAAAGCAGGAGAAACAAGGGA
>NW_006933997.1:0-3285 GCF_000298275.1 Orycteropus afer afer
TCAATATTCTTTACCAACACTCTTATTTGAATATATCAATCCTTCTTTAGTCTTCCATTTTCACTGTCCTGCTTTGGCACACATATGAGGCACTGAAAAACTGTGGGTTGGGTCAGGAGAACATTAGTCGCCAAAATGATATCTTTGCTTTTAAAAATTTTAAATAGATGTTTTGCAGTAGATCTTCTCAATGCAATGCATAATTTGATGTCTTAACTGTTACTTCCATGGATGTAGAATGTTGACACAAATAGAATGAAATCCTTGATAACTTCAATATTTTCTTCAGTGTAAAATATAACCTAGTGCTAAAACTATGAAGTTCAGAGGCAGAAATTCTGGCTTCAAATCATTGTTCTTCACTTTCCTCATTGTGTAATCTTGGTCAAGTTACTCTAGCTTTCTCCCCTTTTAAATATAAATCACTTTTATGTGTGAGGTTATATTTTAAGTATAATCTTAAATTAAAAATTTTATTTAATCATAAGAAATAATGTTGTGAAATTTGGCCCAGAAATGGCTTGAATTTCAAAAGAAAATCTCTAAATTTTCAGTATATATAGAAAGAAGAAGCTTAATATCTGTATTCCTGGACTGTTTAGGTGCTGTGATATTGCATATTTGCACTTTAGTAGCAGATTTTCTATAAAGCTAATGATCACTATGGGAGGAAAATCTTTGTGATATTTTGCTTTTTTTTTAGTAAAATTTATGTATGTATTTTTTAGGTTTCCTCCAGTATCTCTTTGATTGCTATTATTAATTATGCAGTTTTATCTTAAATTATATGAAGTTTTACTTTTAATATATAAAGTACTTCATGTAAGCATAAAAGTGGTTTGGAAACATATATTTAAAGACATGCAAAGCTAATATACGCAGCAAGTGCACGTATTATCAACAAACATTCTGCTCAAGTACCTTTCCGAATATCTTAAATAAATGGCCTTATAAAACCATGTGAACCTTTTCAATTTTTTCAAAATGGCACAGAGAAATGAAAATAGTCATTCCTACACATATGTACAATATCATCCTCAGTAAGCCTAAGGATTTTCCTTAGTCATTCAAAAATGAACTGTTTCTTTCTTATATTAGGAAACATTATATTTTGTTTCCTCTTCCAAATTCAAAGTCATGTCCAAATACTTGTAATGTAGAATATTTGGGCCATTTATTTTAAGGACCATTAATTAAAAGGTATATCTCAATTTCTGTTGAAGAGTGCATTATATTTTTGTGTCAAAGAGTTAAAATAATTTTATATAAATTTATTGTTAAATGAGGTATATATTTATCTGGAAAAAAATTAAAAATCATGATCAAAAGCCATTTCTCAACAATCTTCAATTAATTGTCAGTGCACACTTTCAAAAACAAGGTTAATACTTTTCTACCAGTATGTCATCAAGTGGCACTGAATTTGGCCATTTGAACACTAAGTTTTATTAAAGAGTTTTTATTACCACTTGTCCAACATGAAAAGTCCTCAATATAGCTCATCAACACTTACTATTTCACTCCTACGAAATAAAATTAAATAGCTGATTATAATAGCAATTACTAATAGTTTATCTCGATTAGTGTCTGTAAACAGCTCCAAGCACAAACAGAAAGAGGAATAACCACCTACCATGCAAATTTAGTAAATGCAATGTGTATCTGTTTTTCATCTAGAAAAGCAATTATATATTTATAAATAAATTTTCTTTTAGCAGGAAGCCACAGTCCAAGATTTGGGCATTTTACTTCATGCTGAATATAAAGATATAGTTGAAGCAAAATGCATTTAAAGTGATACACATATTTTTGTGAACTTGAACAGATAGAACCAATTCCTAGAAATATTTAATAAGTCTGATTCAAAAGCTTCTATTACAGGAATATTCTGATTTATATATTCCGATAATGATATGGCCAAAGAGCAGTAAATTGGAAATTTCAAATGATACTTTTCTTTTAATGTGAATAAAGTTTTATAGTTAAAGAGGAAGATGATATTTTAATATGCTTTGAAGCTACCCAATTTAGTCTTGTGAATGACTGATATTATATGAATCCCTTACCTTATGAAACTGGTAATTACCATTCTTTGCAGATAAGAGGGGATTGAAGTAGGATGCTCCACATTCTTTCAGATGGTAAAGTTTAAATGAATAGAATTACTATAAACTACTCTTTGATTTAAGATTAATTAAAGATTTGGAATGGGGATATGTTGAAAAGAATCAGTGAATAAAATAATATTAAATGTATTAAATATCAAATATAGATGAGACATTGTGTTAAGCCCTTTAACTTTATTTCATGTAATATTGACACTAAATATGTAAGGAAGATATAATATCTACAATTTATAAATGAAAAAATGAAGAATAGAAAAGATTTATGATATTTTCGGAAAGGGAATTCACAAGTTTTATTATTAGGATTTTGGTCAGAAATACTTATATGTAATATCTGAGGCATAGGTAGTCTTTGAATTTGTTTATCTCTTAAATAGGAAAAATATTTAAAGGCTGAAATTGAATTTTTCTGAGACAAATGAATACACATTCTTATTGTATTCTTAATATAAGTTGAATATACTAATGCTATATTATTTTTATTTCATCTCATTATTCTTATTCCAATCTTTTTTCTCTAAAGTTAAGTTCATCTAATTTAAAAATCAGATGTAAAATTTCCTGTCTTATTTGGAATAGGCTGAGTCAGCATGTTTATGCTTACGGATGTTTTGTCTAAAATTTCTCTGGCTTGATTTTATTATCTTGTTCAGCATGCCACAGATACAAGCAAATATTCTTATTAGTTACAGTATTCTTATGATCTCTTGCCAGACTTTTCTAATTTAGAGATTATCTATAATAAATCATCCACAGTCATTAAAACTCCTCTGTCTTATACACAGGGAGATCTGGTAGCATAGTGCGTAAGTCAAGTGACTGCTAACCAGAAGGCTGACGGTTCAAACCTACCAGCCACTCCTTGAAAAGAAGGTTGGGCAATCTATTTCTGTAGTGATACTGCCTCGGAAAACCAGTGAGGGGTCTCTATGAGTTGGATCCTACACAATAGCAGTACATTTTGTTTTGGTTTGGTCTTATGCAGATAGTTCACTCTGGTATGTGACTGAAGGTTCTGTAATTAGCTACAGGTTACTGTTTGTGCCTTTGATAAAGAAAGACAGTCTGAGAGCCACATGGAAAGAGACCATCCTAGGTACATCAAGACATTTGCACTTCAGAAAATGAGCTCTTGGTTTTAAACTTCTGATGATATAAC
>NW_006933998.1:0-1197 GCF_000298275.1 Orycteropus afer afer
CTGGACTAGATACGTCCTTTGCGTAAGGACACTAGTCCATCAGGAAAGGCTGGGCACCGGCGGACGCGCCGGGTGAGTGGGGGAAGGTGCCCTTCCTCAGCTCACAGGCAGGCTGTGGGCGTTTGTTGGTAAGTGCAGCCTACTTCTGCGGAGGGGAGAGGACCCTCCAATCTGTGGTGCAGGAACGAGATCTCTTCTGGGTATCGGATATCTGTGTTGTCTGGTTTAGTGTCTCTGGGCGTCAAATATTTTGTACTGTCTGTTTTGGTGTGTGGCCCCTGTCTTTTGTTCGTTCTGTGTTTTCTTGAAGAAGGTTGAAATGGGACAGAAACAAACTACCCCTCTGTCCCTGGTGATTGAACATTTTTCAGAGTTTAAGACCAGAGGATCTAGTTTGTCTGTGATAATTAAGAAGAATAAACTAATAACTTTTTGCTCTTCAGAATGGCCTTCTCTTGAGGTGGGGTGGCCTCCGGAGGGCTCACTGGATGAAAAGGTGATTGCAGCTGTATTCGACCGAGTTCAAGTGGCTGGCCCCCAACGTGGGCACCGGACCAACTTCCTTACATTTTAGTGTGGCAAGATATGGTGACTAATCCACTCCCATGGCTAAAACCTTTTCTTCCGAACCCTTCTGTTAAGGTATTGACATCCTCACTTGGGACTAGCAGGAAGGAGAAACCCAAACGACCTGGGTCCCAAGCAGCTGTTCCACCGGTTTTACCTGATTCTCAGGTTAACCTCGATCTGATGGACCTAGAAAGCAGCATATCTCCACCTCCCTATGCCCCTCTGCCGCCTCCACCACCTCCCCACCCTCTCCAGGTTCCGCAAGTGTCGGGAGGGAATGGAGCAAATGCTCCAAGTGCGCCACCCATCATTACGGGCCCAGCCTCCAGTCTCCGCCCATGCCAGAGGGGCTCCCAGGAGGCTGAAGCTTCATCGTCTACTGTCCAGGCGCTGCCTCTCAGGGCGGTTGGCCTGCCCCGTGAGGACGGAAGCAGAACCTAGCAGTACTGGCCGTTTTCAACATCAGACCCATATAACTGGAAAGCGCAAAATGCCCCCTTTTCTGAGAACCCCCAAAGCCTGATTAATTTGTTAGACTCCATATTGTTTACTCATAACCCCACTTGGGATGATTGTCAGCAGCTATTGCAGGTTTTGTTCACCACAGAGGAGAAAGAAAGGATTTTG
>NW_006933998.1:2767-3262 GCF_000298275.1 Orycteropus afer afer
CATGTGTGGTATACCACCCTGGATTTGAAAGATGCTTTCTTTAGTCTGCCCCTAGCCCCGCAGAGCCAAAACATTTTTGCCTTCGAATGGGTTGATGAGATGGATAAAATCCTCGACCAGCTGACTTGGACAAGGTTGGTCCAGGGGCTCAAGCTCTCACCTACATTATTCAACGAAGCCCTGAGTAACGACCTATGTGAGTACAGGGAGCAAAACCCACAAATAACTTTACTACAGTATGTGGATGACTTGCTGATCGCAGCCCCCGACCAGGCAGGCTGTCTTGAAGCAACCAGAAAACTGCTCACCAGTCTGGGAGAGCTGGGATATCAAGCTAGTGCAAAAAAAGCTCAGATAGCTAAGTCAGAAGTCACATATTTGGGGTATAATCTAAGAGCTGGGCAGAGGTGGCTCACTGAGGCTATGAAACAGACGATACTACAGATTCCTAAACCCACAAGCCCAAGGCAAATGAGAGAATTCTTAGGAACAGTG
>NW_006933999.1:0-814 GCF_000298275.1 Orycteropus afer afer
TGGGGCTGGCGCGGGATCAGGCAGTGTTTCGTTCTGCTGTGCATGGGGTCACTATGAGTTGGAAACGACTCGACGGCACTTAACAACAACAACAATTTTATAGCATTGTGGTCTGAGAAGATGCTGTGTAGTGTTTCAATGCTTTTGAATGTACTGAGGTTTGTTTTATGTCCTAACATATGTTCTATTCTGGAGAAGGATCCATGTGCACTGGAGAAGAATGTGAATTGTGCTTTTGTTGGGTGGAATACTCTGTATATGTCTATGAGGTCGAGTAGGTTGATTGTGTTGTTGAGCTCTTCTGTATCTTTGTTGAGTTTTTTTTCTAGTTGACCTGTCCCTCTTTGAAAGTGGTCTTTTAATGTCTCCTACCACTATTGTAGAGTTGTCTGTTGTCCCTTTTAATTCAGTTAATATTTTTTTCACATATTTTGGAGCACTTTCATTGGGTGCATAAATATTTGTTATCGTAATATCTTCTTTGTCAATTAACCCTTTCAGCATCATATAATATCTTTCTTTGTCTCTTATGATGTTTTTCACCTTAATGTCTATTTTATCAGAAATTAATATCACCACTCCTGCTCTTTTTGACTACTGTTGGCTTGGTGTATTTTTTTCCATCCCTTAACTCTTAATTTGTTTTTATCTTTGTGTCTAGGATGTGTCTCTTGTAGGCAGCATATCAGTGGGTCTTCTTTTCTTATCCAGTCTGCCACTCTCTTTCTCTTGATAGGTACATTTAGTCCATTCACATTGAGTGTAATTAGTCATAGGTATGAAGTGATTGCTGTCATTCTATTGTGGTTTTTTT
>NW_006933999.1:2839-3472 GCF_000298275.1 Orycteropus afer afer
GTTCAGCAAAGCCTCCAGTTATTAGGGGGTCACCACTTTCTTCCAGGCTCAGACACATGCAAATACTGTGCCCCTGAGGCCCCTCTGTGCCAAAAAGCTGAGCCAAGACAACTGGCCCACGTGGCGATCTGCCATGGGAGTTCCTCCCAGGGCCCGCGCATTTGCTACACCAATGATCTCTCTGGTTGGGTTTCAATGGTGCTGGGGTGAGGGAAGGAAAATGCCTGAGTGCACCCAGCAGAACCAAGATTACTGACAAAGTCAAGCACTGGCCCCTCAATGCCAAAAAGTTGGCCCAAGACCTTTCTCACAATTCACTGTGGGAGTTCCTCCCAGGGACCACCCACTTGTGGTGTTAATGGTCATTGCTCGGGTTTCAGCAGTGCTGGAAGTGCCTGCTTGCACCCAGCAGACTCAAGTTTACCAATGAAAGCAGGTGCTGAAGGTAGATTCATGGGGTGAGCGCTGGTGTGGTGCATCTTCTTCCTTAATCCAGGGAGGTCTCCGATGGCCCTTCTCACCTGCTGGTTGGCGCTTCAGCAGGGAGGTGTCCGATGGCCTTTCTTGCTTGCCAGTCGGTGCTCCACAGGGCAGATTCCCCTGTTTTTATTATTTTTCCCCTGCCCCTTTCTC
>NW_006934000.1:0-1007 GCF_000298275.1 Orycteropus afer afer
AATAGAGGTGGGAGACAAGGCTAGGCCCCAAGCCCCCAAGAGCCAGGAAAGGGAGGGAGCAGCCAGGGACCACAGATTGGCAGGTTCTAGGTAGGAATTAGGTAAGGGGAGGGGTCAGAGGTTTTTAATAGCTAAGGCAGACCTATTTATCTGTCAATTTATCATCCTGTGGGCTTGTACATTGCTATGAGGATTGAGGCTGTGCCACTGGTGTTTCAAATGCCAGCAGAGTTTCACATGGTGCACAGCTTTCAAAACAGCTTAAAGACTAAGATAGACTAGGGAAAAGAAGGGAACCATCCACTTCTCAAAAATTGGCCAGGGAAAACCATATGAATAGCAGAGAAACACTGTTTGATACATTACTGAGCAACTTTATGAATAGCTCGTCCAACAGAGTGCAGGAAGATGAGCCCCGTAGGTCAGAAGGCACTCAATATAGGACTGGGAAAAAGCTTCCTTATCAGAGTAGAACTAACCTTAATGATATGGATAAAGTAAGTCTTTTAGGACCTCCATGTGCTGACATAGCATGACTCAATTTGAAGAGAAACAGCTGCAAACATCCATTAATAATTAGAACATGGAATGTACAAACTTTGAATCTAGGAAAATTGGAAGTTGTCAAAAATGAAGTGTAATGCATATCTAGGCATTAGTGAGCTGAAATTGACTCATTTTGGCCATTTTGAATCAGACAACCATATGATCTACTATGCCAGCAATGACAAATTGAAGAGGAATGGCATGGCATTCTTCATCACAAAGGATGTTTCATGATCTGTCCTGAAGTACAATGCTCTCAGTGATAGGATGATATCCATACATCTACAAAGGAGACCCATTAATATGACTATTATTCAAATTTGTGCACCAACCACCAAAGACAAAGATGAGGAAATTTAAGATTTTTATCAGCTTCTGCAGTCTAAAATTGACCAAACATGCAATCAAGATTTGTTGCTTATCAATGGTGATTAGAATGCAAAAGTTGGAAACAAAGAAGA
>NW_006934000.1:3252-4354 GCF_000298275.1 Orycteropus afer afer
TGAAGATAATTTAAAAATGGTTGCCACAGTATATTGACTGAGAACTTCCATAAATACAAGCTGGTTTCAGAAAAAGTATGGGGAACAAGGGATATCATTGCTGATGTCAGATAGATCTTGGCTCAAAGCAAAGACTATCAGAAAGATGTTTACTGGTGTTTTGTTGACTATGCAAAAGCATTTGATTGTGTGGATCATAACAAATTGTGGATAACATTGAGAAGAATGGGAATTCCAGAACACTGAATTGTATTCATAAGGAACCTGTACATGGAGGCTGTCCTTTGAACAGAACAAGGGAATACTGCACAGTTTAAAATGAGGAAGGGAGTGCATCAGGGTGGTATCCTTTCACCATATTTATTCAATCTATATGCTGAGAAAATAATCCTAGAGGCTGGACTATATGAAGAAGAACATGGCATCAGGATTGGAGGAAGAATCATTAACAACCTGCGATACACTGATGACAAACTTTGCTTGCTGAACATGAGGATGACTTGAAGCACTTACTGATGAAGACTGAGGAACACAGTCTGCAGGATGGATTACATCTCAACATACAGAAAGTAAAAATCCTCCCAACTGGACCTATAAGCAGCATTACAATAAATGGAGAAAAGATTGAAATTGCCAAAGACTTCAAATTGCTTGGTTCTACAATCAACACCAATGGAAGCAGCAGTCAGGACATCAGGCAGCCTATAGCACTGGGCAAATCAGCTGCAAAGGACCTCCTTCAAGTGGTGAATAGCAAAGATGTCTCCTTGAGGACTAAGGTATGCCTGACACAAGCCATGGTATTTTCAATTGCCTCATATGCATGCGAGAGTTGGATAACGAATAAGGAAGACTGAAGAAGAGTTGATGCTTTTGTACTGTGGTGTTGGTGAATAATGCTGAAAGTACCGTGGACTTATAAAAGAACTAATAGGTTTGTCCTGGAGGAAGTGCAGCCAGAATGCTCCTTGAGGAGAGAATGGCCAGACTTTGTCTCACCTACTAGTTATCAGAAGGAACCATTCCCTGGAGAAGGATGTCATGCTTGGTAATGTGGAGGGTCAATGAAAGAGGGGAAGACCATCAAGGAGATGGATTGACA
>NW_006934001.1:0-549 GCF_000298275.1 Orycteropus afer afer
TTTATCTATTGAAGGAAATTTTCTTTGTTTGTTACCAGGGGTGGGAGGGGAGGGGAGGGAACGCTGTTAGATAGATAGAGATAAATATTGATTTGTGTGAAGAGAATGGCAATGTACCAAATGTGAGTGACCAATATGGCAGCATTAGGGATGAGAAAGACATAGAGAGGTACATGGGAAGTACAGACAACAAATATAAACCCTTTTGCAAATATAGTACTGAGTTGTCAGTGAAGGCAAACATGGATACATGGATGGACAGATAGGTGGACAGGCTAAACGATTAGGTATGTCTATGAAATGGGGACTGTATCCAAGATCATATATAGGATTGGCAGACAATGGTCCTATAAGTTTATGTGAATGATTACAATTCCCAGGTGTATAGTAGAGCTGACAAGGGGCAAGGTTGTGGTCACTGCTTGGTCACAGTCAGCTACCCAGAGAGACCTAATAGTTGAACCTGTGGGCTTGGGACCATAGTCACAGGAGACATCAAGCTCAATTGGCATAACATACTATACAAAACATTGTTCCACCTCCTACTTT
>NW_006934001.1:962-3084 GCF_000298275.1 Orycteropus afer afer
AACTATGGGGAGGAAGTGGGAGGGGAGCTGTTGCATTGTGGTAAAATGTGGTCAACGACATGAGACAAAGTATATGTATACTGCTGTATGGAAAGTGAATTTGTTCTGTAAATCTTCACCCAAATCCCAATTAAAAAAAAAAAAAAAAGTTTTCTCTGCTATCTTGTATTTTGGATCATTATATCTAATATTTTCTCAATTTTAATCTCTTCTGCAATTTACACACACACACACACACACACACACACACACACACACATATATATATAATGTTGTTGTTGTTGTTGTTATGTGCCATCAACTCAGACCCGACTCATAGCGACACCTCCTTGGGTTTCCGAGGCAGTATCACTACGGAAGTAGATTGCTCCAGCTTCCTTCCAAAGAGTGGCTGGTGGGTTTGAATCACCAGCCTTCTGGTTAGCAGTCAAATGCCTTAGGCACTATGCTACCAAAGCTCCTGTTTTATATATATTTATTTAGGAACACAATATATATGCCATTCATTGTGTTCCTAAATTGCTGTTTTTAGACTTCCCTCCTGCAGGCTGATTCTTCATCAGTGCACAAAATTTACTATTCTACTAATCCTAGGTAAAAAGGAGGTAGACTCAGCCAAAACCCATTCCAAGTCCTAGTCATTAACATTTCATATCACTGAGCCATAAATGCTGTCTGTACTGGAAACAGTCATGTGAGGTCACTAGATATTTTTAAAAAACACTTTTTACTTTTCACCATTTCCCACATTATGAATTTCTTTCTCCCAAAGTAGAAGCAATGACACTTGTATTCTCAGATAACCTAATTAATAAAGTATAAACCTGCAATCGCGGCTTTTCCAATCAGATGTGGTTATGCAAGCTTAGGTTCAGAGATGTTTCATAGCTAACCTAAAATTATTGCATCCCTTGTAATGCAGAGTAGTATAGGTGAAAATCAAGTCCACAGTCTCATTCTGAGTTTGCTGAATTACAGTGAAAATTAAGTTCACATCTTTATCATGTCTCTCATGTGAAATTTATGGCATTGATTAGGAAAATCTCTTGAGGAGGTCCCTTATTGCAATTGCTGGGTATTAGTAATTTAAAAAGAAAGTGTTGAAACTACAAATATTTATTATTTCCAAGGTTAAAATCACTTAATTATGAAAGTTTGGGTTACGCTGTCAAGCAAGAAATTTTTACTAGTCGAATGTTGATTGAATGCAAAAGAAGCATGACATGGGTAGTGGAGAAAGTAAAAAAAAAAAAAAAAGACTACAGTTTCATGGCCTACTATTTGCTATTTTATGTAGCATATTTTAAAGGTGGTAAATTTTACAATTTAATGCATTGGTTACAGATGATTAATAAAGAAAATGTGATTGAACTAAGGAGCGAATTATCATTACTCCAAGAGTGTGTACTTAGAAGTGGGTGTAGTAACTGATATGACCTTGAAGATCCTGTTTGATTCTACTTTTGTTAGTATGAAGAATAGTCAAATTAATTAGAGAAGAATATGTCATTCATTTTGTTTGAAAGTCTAATCCAAAAAGGTAGACTGAGTGATATTTGTTATCTGTGGCCACCCAACCTCTTGAACATATACCCTAGGTTTTGTTCTTTCCCATAATAAGAGATACACCAAGGTAGAACCCAGAAAACTCACATCCCTGCATCGCCTTGCAATCAGACTATACACAAGGGATATAGGTTTTACCATTCAAATTCAACAACACAACATTTGGATTTACAAGTAAGCAATGAGAGAAGCCAAAAGTCATGTTCATGCAGCCATTGACTAACAGGCATCATGCAGAGGTGCCAGTTCTTCAAGGCTGTAATACAGAGTTTCTGACACTCAGTCCAGAACCACAGCTACTTAATATTCTTTAATAGATATCTTTACTTAAACTAGACATAAAGGATTATCTTGTGTAAAAGAAGCCCTGAGTGACATACTTTGTTTAGTAACATATTGGCAAGAGGAGAATGTACAGTAGTTGCTAACTAATGTATCTTCCACTTTTAAAAAAAGTTTGCATATTGGAGGCGGGGCAAGATGGCGGACTAGGCAGAAGGATTGCACAGACCCTCTTCAACAAAGAAAAGGGAAACCAATTAACACAGACACAGAA
>NW_006934002.1:0-544 GCF_000298275.1 Orycteropus afer afer
ATGAAAACACAACATACCAAAATCTTTGGGACACAGCAAAAGCAGTGATCAGAGGCCAATTTATAGCAATATATGCACACATCAAAAAAGAAGAGCCAAAATCAACACTTTAAACCAACATCTCCAACAGTCAGAAAAAGAACAGCAAGAAAAGCCCGCAGTCACCAGAAGAAAGGGAATAATCAAGATTTGAGCAGAAATCAATGAAACAGAAAATAGAAGGGCTATAGAAAAATCAACAAGACTAGAAGCTGGTTTTTTTAGAAGATCAATAAAATTGACAAACCACTGGCAAATTTAACAAAGGAAAAGAGGGAGAGAATACAAATAACACAAATAGGAAACTAAATGGGTGACATCAAAACAGAACCAAACTGAAATAAAAAAGATAATATCAGGATACTATGAAGAACTGTACTCCAACAAATTTGAAAATCTGGAAGAAATGGACAGATTTCTAGACACACACCACTTACCTAAGCTAACACAGACTGACGTGGAAAAGTTGAACAAAACAGAACCAACTGAAATAAAAAAGATAATA
>NW_006934002.1:2742-4165 GCF_000298275.1 Orycteropus afer afer
AACACTGTGAAAATGTCAATTCTACACCAAAGCAATCTATACATTCAATGCAATCTCAATCCAGGTCTCATCAACATTCTTTAGGCATATGGAAAAACCAATCATTAACTTTATATGGAAAGGAAAGAGACCTCGGATAAGCAAAGCGTTATTGAAGAAGAAGAACAAAGTAGGAGTTCTCACACTGCCAGATCTCAAAACCCACTATACAGCCACAGTAGTCAAAACTGCCTGGTACT
This sequence comes from Orycteropus afer afer, assembly GCF_000298275.1. Classification (NCBI taxonomy): domain Eukaryota; kingdom Metazoa; phylum Chordata; class Mammalia; order Tubulidentata; family Orycteropodidae; genus Orycteropus; species Orycteropus afer. The sequence goes on from NW_006934002.1 coordinate 2,982, forward strand.
GATTTAATGACAGATACACAGACCAACAGAATAGAATAGAGAACCCAGAAATAGATCCATCGACCTATGGTCAGCTGATCTTTCACAAAGGGCCGAAATCCATTAAATGGGGACGAGAATGTTTGTTTAGTTAATGGTGCTGGCCAAACTGCAGATCTAGTTGCAGAAAAATGAAACAAGATCTGTACCTCACACCACACACAAAAATGAACACCAGATGGATCAAAGACTTAAATGTGAAACCTAAAACTATAGAGTTCCTCAGGGAAAAACTAGGGGCAAATTTAAGGGCCCTAATATATGGCATAAATAGACTATCAAGCATAACTGAAAATGCACAAACAGCAGAAGAGAAACCAGACGATTGGGACCTTCTAAAAATTAAGTTTTTATGTGCTTCCAAAGACTTCTCTAAAAGAACCAAAAGAGAACCTATAGATTGGGAAAAATATTTGGTAATCACATATCTGACAAGGGACTATCTCTAGAATGTACAGAAAACAACACCTCAATAACAAAAAGACAAACAATCCAGTTAAAAAATGGGCAGAAGACATGAACAGACACTTCACCACGGAGGATATTCAAGCGGCCTACAAACATGAAGAAATGCTCACGATCATTAGCTATTGTTGTTGTTATGTGCCGTATAGTCGGACCCGACTCATAGCGACCCCTCCTTGGGTTTCTGAGACAGTACCACTATGGAAGTAGATTGCCCTGTCTTCCTTCCGAGGAGTGGCTGGTGGGTTTGAACTGCCAGCCTTCTCGTTAGCAGTCAAGTGCCTTTTTAGGCACTATGCTACCAGAGCTCCCCATTAGCTATTAGAGAGATGCAAATTAAAACAACAATGAGACACCATCTTGCTCCAGCACTAGTAGCAAAGTTCAACAAGCCAGAAAATAACAAACGCTGGCGAGGATGTGGAGAGATTGGGACTCTCATACACTGCTGGTGGGACTGTAAAATAGTACAACCATTGTGGAAAGCAGTATGGCTATTCTTTCAAAAGCTGGAATTAGAAATACCATTTGACCCAGCCATTCCATTAGTAAGTATATATCCTAAAGAAGTGAGAGCCATGGGAGGCGGGGCAAGATGGCGGACTAGGCAGAAGGATTGCACAGACCCTCTTCAACAAAGAAAAGGGAAACCAATTAACACAGACACAGAAGATAATCTT
>NW_006934003.1:0-2129 GCF_000298275.1 Orycteropus afer afer
GAAAGTGAATTTGCTCTGTAAATCTTCACCCAAATCACAATTTAAAAAAATAAAATGCCCATTTAAACAAGAGAAAAAAAAGAATTTCCAAGTATACAGTAGAGCTGACAAGGAACAAGGTTGTAGTCACTTCTTGGCCACAGCCAGCCACCCAGAGGGAGAAGTAGTTGAATCTGTGGGCTTGGGAACACAGTCACAGGGGACATCAAGCTCAATTGCATAACATACTACACAAAACATTGTTCCACATCCTACTTCGGCAAGTAGCAACTGGGAAGTTAAAAGCTTGCTAGTGGCCATCTAGATGCATCGATGGGTGTCTCCTCGTCCAGAGCAAAGAAGAATGAAGGAAACCAAAGATTCACGGAAACAACTAGTCAATTGTTGGGTACACCATGCGATCCTCAGCCTATACGACTATGAGAACAGAAGAACTAGATGGTGCCCGGCTACCACTGTCATCCACTCAGAGGGGGATTTATGTAGGAGATCCTAGATGGAGTGGGAGAACAATGTGGAACAAAAACTCAAAATCATGTGGAAAAAAAGGGACCAGGTTTGCTGGTCTGATAGAGCCTGGTGGAACCCCTGAGACCATGGCCCCTAGCTGCTCTTCAGGTCTGGAATTGAATCAACATGTTTTCCAGCCAAACAAAAGACAGGCATATGAGCTCAACATTTACGTTAGGTAGATACACTCCTCGCAGAGAACAATCATGGGAGAAAGAAGGGCTGCTTATGCACAGGGAGACAGCTCAGGGGGCAGGAGCCCATGGAGGGATGGACACTGGGAAGAGGTAACTATGGGGAGGCAGTGGGAGGGGAGCTGTCGCATTGTGGGGATTGCAGTCAGTGTCATGAGACAAAGTGTATGTGAGCTGCTGTATGGAAAGTGTATTTGCTCTGTAAACTTTCACCTAAATCACAATTTAAACAAAAAACAGTGGTTTGCACTTACCCTCCGTGAAAACGATCTCACTGCCAAAGTGGAAGGCCCTGCCTGGGAACAAAGGTCAGAAGGCACGAAGAGGAAGAGAGAAGGATGAATGGAAACAGGGAACCCAGGGAGGAAGTTGGAAGAGAGCTGTTACGCTGAAGGGACTGCAACCAAAGCCACATGACAAAATGTGTACAAATTGTTGGCTGGGAAACAAATCTGCTCTGTCAACTTTCACTCAAATCACAATCAAATGTGATCACAAACAAGAAAACAAATCAGAGGAACAACCAACTGAAGGGGACACCCCATCACCTCCCGGTGAGCGCAGCCAGGTACACCCGAGCAACCGCCAACACTTCCAGCAAAGGACGCGGCACAGGGCTCCATCGGGCAGTCCGCGGACAGCAGCTTTTAAGGCTCAGGTAGACATCTGAGACTTGACCTGAAGCAACCGTGCACAAATGTGACTGGACCTTGACAGTGAGACTTTCCAGGCCCCTCTTAGAGCGTAGGCTCCGTGAAGTCCACAAACTGAAACCCACATTCTCTTGAGACCTCCAGGAGACCACTGTTTGGAGCATCGGTAGGAAGACCACGGAGTCGAGGCCAGTCAGAGCTGGACAGGCCCTCAACAGAACGTCAACAAGACATGCAGGGACGGGGGGCATCACCTGAGACACCCCGGACAGAGCCCAAGTGAGACACATAGGGACGGGAGGCGTCACCTGACACACCCTGGACAGAACGTAAACGGAACACGCAGGGACGGGAGGCGTCACCTGACACACCCCGGACAGAGCCCAAGTGAGACACGTGCGGATGGGAGGCGTCCACTCACCATCTGAGGCACCCCGAAAATCACCACGTTGGTGTACTGTGAAAACGTGACCTAGAGGAGGGGGAACAACACACAGGTTAATTTATACAGTTTCAAACGCAGACATCCGGCCTGGCTTCTGTTCTGCAGAAAGGAAAGGCCACCTTCCACTTGGTCAGAACTCCCCTCTGGGGTCCTCAGAACATCACAGGGCAGAGTCTGAAGCTCATACTTTCAGTCATGTTCCCTCAACACGTGGAACCTGGTTCACGCGGCGTCGCCCGACTCACGGGCCCCACGTGCTCCCGAGGGAGCAGCCTGTGGGCGGGGACCGCCAGGCCTTTCTCCTTGGTGCCTCCGGGTGTTGCTCAA
>NW_006934003.1:2439-2978 GCF_000298275.1 Orycteropus afer afer
GAAGCTGTGTCAGGGCAGCGAGTCCCTGCTAGCGGTGGAACAACTGTCTGAAAAAGGCCAGCAACAGTGGCGGCGAGCGCCACGAAGTCGTCCGCGCCCCATGCTGCAAACGGGGAAGCGGCTGCGTGGTACTGAATGGCCCGTTGGGTACGGTTTCACCACAACGAAAAAATCGCCATGCCATGGTCTCTGGGCGGAAACGGGGAGGCAGAGTGGTAGTGCTTTGCCAGTCCAAACTCTTCTTGCCAAGAAAAGTCTTGAAGTACTATTTACCCCAGAGAGAGACTACTTACGTAGACACGGTATGAAAACAGTGCAAACCACGCAAGTGAAGTTTAATACAACTACTGAAGGTAACACTACAACGGGGAGTTCTTACTTAAGAAACAGATTTTATGGGGTGTTCTAACGCAAAATTAATGGCTTCTCGAGAACAGATAAGCCTGGGAGTATCTCATACTTCATGAGGACAGGAAGTGGGTGGATTCTCTCTTTTCTCTGCCTATTGCCAGCCTCTGTCTCTAAACACGCACATGCAT
>NW_006934004.1:0-1953 GCF_000298275.1 Orycteropus afer afer
AATTTGCTCTGTAAATCTTCACCCAAATCACAATAAATTAAAAAAATAAAAAATAAAAATAACTCCAACTTTTGAAAGAATCACCATACTGCTTTCCACAGTGGTTGTACCATTTTACAGTCCCACCAGCAGTGTATGAGAGTCCCAATCTCTCCACATCCTTGCCAGCATTTGTTATTTTGTGCCTCATTGAACTTTGCTACTAGTGCTGGAGCAAGATGGTACCTCATTGTTGTTTTGATTTGCATCTCTCTAATAGCTAATGATCATGAGCCTTTCTTCATATATGTGTTGGCTGCTTGAATATCCTCCTTGGTGAAGTGTCTGTTCATATCTTCTGTCCATTTTTAATTGGATTATTTGTCTTTTTGTTATTGGGGTGTTGGAGTGTTCTATAAATTCTAGAGATAAGTCCCTTGTCAGATATGTTATTACCAAATATTTTTTCCCAATCTGTAGGTTCTCTTTTGATTCTTTTGGAGAAGTCTTTGGAAGCACATTAAAATTTAATTTTTAGAAGGTCCCAACCATGTGGTTTCTTTTCTGCTGTTTGTGCATTTTGAGTTATGCTTGATAGTCTATTTATGTCATATATTAGGGCCCCTAAATTTGCCCCTTGCTTTTCCTTGAGGAACTCTATAGTTTAGGTTTCACATTTAAGTGTTTGATCCATCTGGAGTTAGTTTTTGTGTATACTGTGAGGTCTGACAGATCTTGTTTCATTTTTCTGCAAATGGATCTGCACTTTTGCCAGCACAATTTATTAAATAAACATTCTCTTCCCTATTTAATGGATTTTGGCCTTTTGTCAAAGATCAGCTGACCATAGGTTAATGGATCTATTTCTGGGTTCTCAATTCTATTCCATTGGTCTGTGTATCTGTAATTAAACCAATACCAGGCAGTTTTGACTACTGTAGCTGTATAGTAGGTTTTGAGATCTGGCAGTGTGAGACCTCCTACTTTGTTCTTCTTCTTCAGTAGGGTTTTGCTTATGTGAGGTCTCTTTCCTTTCCATATAAAGTTAGTGATTGCTTTTTCCATATCCCTAAAGAATGTTGATGAGATCTGGACTGGGATTGCATTGAATGTATAGATTGTTTTGGGTAGAACTGACATTTTCACAATGTTCAATCTTCCTATCCACGAGCATGAGATTTTCTTCCATTTATGCAGATGTCTTATGGTTTCTTGAAGTAGTTTTTTATAGTTTAGTTTGTACAGTTCTTTTGTGTCCCTGGTAAGATTTATTCCCAAGTATTTTATTTTTTTGGTAGCTATTGTCAATGGTATTGATTTCTTTATTTCTTTTTCAGCAATCTCTTTGCTGGTGTGGAGGAATACAACTGACTTTTGGACATTGATCTTGAATCCTGCCATGATGCTAAATCTCTATTAGTTCCAGCAGATTTTTGACTGAGTCTCTTGGGTTTTCTAGGTAGATGATCATATCATCAGCAAATAGAGATAGTTTGACTTCTTCCTTACCAATTTGGATGCCTTTTATTTCCCTTTCTTGCCTTATGGCACTGGCTAGGACTTCCAGTACAATGTTGAATAGAAGTGGTGATAGTAGGCATCCTTGTCTGGTTCCTGTTCTCAAGAGGCATGGTTTCAGTCTCTCTCCATTGAGAATAATGTTGGTTGTTGGTTTTGCATGTTGTTGTTGTTATGTGTCATTGAGTTGGATCCGACTCATAGCGACCCCTCCTTGGGTTTCCGAGGCAGTATCACTATGGAAGTGATCTTCCTTCCGAGGAGTGGCTGATGGGTTTGAACGACCAGCCTTCTGGTTAGCAGTCAAGTGCCTTAGGCACTCCACTACCAGAGCTCCTCGTTTTGCATAGATGCCCTTTATTATGCTGAGGAATGTCCCTTCTATTCCTATTTTGCTGAGAGTTTTGATCAGGAATGGGTGTTGGATTTTATCAAATGCCTTTTCTGCATCAATTG
>NW_006934004.1:2053-3285 GCF_000298275.1 Orycteropus afer afer
TGCCTTTTCTGCATCAATTGATATGATCATGTGGTTCTTCTCCTTTGTTTTATTTACATGGTGGATGATGTTTATTGTTTTTCTAATGTTAAACCATCTCTGCATACCTGAGGTGAACCTCACTTGGTCATAATGAATGATTATCTTGATATGTTGTTGGAATTTACTGGCTAGGATTTTGTTGAAGATATTTGCATCTATATTCATGAAGGATATTGGTCTGTAGTTTTCCTGTTTTGTTTTGTTGTTGTTCCTTTTCTAATTTTTTGCTTAAAGTGTTATTTTTTTCCTTCTTTTTTAAAGTGTGTATTTTTGCTGTGAGCACTGTTTTTTCTATGTTCCAAAGCTTTCCATATGTTGTGTTTTAATTCTTGCTTGATTCAAATAATATTTTTTATTTCATTTTTTATTTCTTCCCTTACCCAGTAGTTTTTAAGAAAGAAGTTATTCAGTTTCCATATATTTTATTTTCTCCCTTTGTCTTACTAGTGTTAATTTCTACCCTTGTAGGATTATGATCCAAGAAGGTGCTTTGAGTATTTAGATGTTTTTAAAGGCTTGCTTTGTGGCCTAACATATGGTCTATTCTGGAGAATGTTCCATTTCCCCTGGAAAGTAATATATATTGTGTGCTCTTTTGGGTGGAGTGTTCTGTATGCATCTATGAGGTCTAGTTGGTTGATTGTGTTGTTTAGACCTTCTATATCTTCATTGAGTTTCTAGTTGTTCTGTCCTGCATTGAAAGTTCAGTATTAAAGTCTCCTACTATTATTGTGGGAGCTCTCGTAGCATAGTGCCTAAGTCACTTGACTGCTAATCAGAAGATTGGAGGTTCAAACCCACCAGCCACTCCTCAGAAGAAAGGTTGGGCATTCTATTTCCATCCTGATAATGCCTTGGAAACCCAGGAAGGGCTCTCTATGAATAGGGTCCATAACAACATAACAACAACAACTACAGCAACTATTATTGTTGCTTTTCAATTCTGTTAAACTTTGATTTATGTATTTGGGGCTCTTTCGTTGGGTGCACAGACATTTATTAAGGTCATGTCCTCTTGTTGGATTGACCCTTTAATCATGATATAATCTCCTTCTTTGTCTCTTTTGCTGGTTTTTGTCTTTTTTTATATTATTATTAGGATTTGGGTGAAGATTTACAGAGTAAATTCACTTTTCATACAGCAGTTCACATATACTTTGTCTCATGTCATTGACCAAAATTTACAATGC
>NW_006934005.1:0-1077 GCF_000298275.1 Orycteropus afer afer
AAGATAAAAGAGCTGAACAGAAGATTTCAAAGAGTAGCTCGAGCAGACAATAATAAGATTTCATTTATAATGAAATATGCAGAGACGTGGAGTTAGAAAACCAAAAGGGAAGAACATGCTCGACATTTCTCAAGCTGAAAGAAATGAGGAAAAAATTTAAGCTTCATGTTGCAATATTGTAAGATTCTATGGGCAAAATGTTGATTGATGTGGGAAGAAACAAAAGAAGATGGAAGGAATACACAGAGTCACTGTACCAAAAAGAACTGATCGATGTTCATCCATTTCAGGAGATGACATATGATCAAGAACCAATGGTAGTGAAGGAAGAAGTTAAAGCTGCACTGAAAGAATTGGCTAAGAATGAGGCTTCAGGAATTGATGGACTACCCACTGAGATGTTTCAACAAATGGATGCGTCATTGGAGGCACTCAATTGGTTATGCCAAGAGATTTGGAAGACAGCTACCTGGACAACGCACTGGAAGAGATCTGTACCCATTCCAAAGAAAGGTGATCCCACAGAATGTGGAAATTATCAGACAATATCATTAATATTGCACACAATTAAAATCTTACTGAAGACAATTCAAAAGCGGTTGCAGGAGTATATTGACAGAGAACTTCCAGAAGAGCAGGCTGCATTCGGAGGAGGACATGAAACAAGGGATATTATTGCTGATGTCAGATGGATCTTGGCTCAAACTAAAGAACACCGGAAAGATGTTTACTTGTGTTTTATTGACTATGCAAAACCATTTAATTGTGTGGATCATAACAATTTTTTGATAATGTTGAGAAGAATGGCAATTCTAGAATACTGAATTGTACTAATGAGGAACCTGCACATAGACCAGGAGGCTGTCATTCGAACAGAACAAGGGGACACTGCATGGTTAAAATCAAGAAAGGAGTGTGTTAGAGTTGTATCCTTTCACCATATTTATTCAATCTATATGTTGAGCAAATAATCCAAAAATCTGGACTATATAAAGAACGTGACATCAGAATTGGAGGAAGGCTCATTAACAACCTGCGATATGCTGACAACACATCTTTGCTTGCTGAAAGTGAAGA
>NW_006934005.1:2734-3220 GCF_000298275.1 Orycteropus afer afer
CCCTGGTAGCAAACAAAGAAAATTTCCTTCCAAATAGAAATCTCTCCTTGACTTTTTACAATAATGGTCTAATGCAATATTTGTCCTGCTGTGATTGACTTATTTCACTCAGCACAATGTCCTCCAAGTTCATCTACATTATGCAGTGTTTTGCAGATTCTATGTTATTCTTTAGGGTTGCATAGTATTCTGTTGTGTGTATGTACCATAGTTTGGTTATCTGTTCTTCTGTTGATGGGCACCTAGGTTGTTTCTGTCTTTTGGCTATTGTAAATAGTGCCATGATGAACATGGGTGTGCATATATCTGTTTTGTTCTGGCTCTCACTTCTTTAGGATATATACCTAGTAATGGTATGGCTGGGTCAATGGTATTTCTAATTCCAGCTTTTTAAGGAATCACCATACTGCTTTCCACGGTGGTTGTGTCATTTGACAGTCCCACCAGCAGTGTATGAAAGTCCTAATCTCTATATCCTTGCTAGCA
>NW_006934006.1:0-1628 GCF_000298275.1 Orycteropus afer afer
CGGATGGATATTGGCTGAAAGCAAAGAATACCAGAAAGATGTTTACTTGTGTTTCATTGACTATGCAAAGGATTTAACTGTGCGGATCATAACAGATTATGGATGATACTGTGAAGAACGGGAATTCCAGAACACTTCATTGTGCTCATGAGGAACTTGTACATAGACCAAGAGGCTGTTGTTCAAACAGAACAAAGGGAGACTGCATGGTTTAAAATCGTGTGGTGTGCATCAGGGTTGTATCATTTCCCCATACTTATTCAATCTATATGCTGAGGAAATAATCCAGGAAGGTGGACTATGTGAAGAAGAACGTGTCGTGACCATTGGAGGAATACTCATGAACAGCCTGCAATATGCATATGACACAACCTTGCTTGTTGAAAGTGAAGATGACTTGAAGCAGTTACTGATGAAGGTCAAAGACTACAGTCTTCAGTATGGATTGCACTTTAACATAAAAAAAAGATTAAAAAAAAATCTTCACAACTGGACCAATAATGGTAAGTGCAGAAAACACTGAAGTTGTCAACGATTTCATTTGCCTTAGAACCATAAGCAATGCTCATGGAAGCAGCACTCAAGAAATCAAACGACATATTGCACTGGGCAAATCTGCTGCAAAAGACCTTTTTAATGTATTAAAGAGCAAAGATGTCACTTTGAAGACTAAGCTGCACTTGACTTGGTATTTTCAATAGCCTCATATACACATTAAAGCTGGACAATGGATAAGGAAAATGTGGTGTTGGCACAGAACACTGAAAATATCTTGGAAGCAAGAATGGCCAGACTTAGTTTCACCTAATTTTGGGGTGTTTGAATATCTATCTGAATATCAGTGTTTCCTCGCTTGTTGGTGAAGAACATTGAAAATATCATGGACTGCCAGAAGTATGAACACATCTGTCTCAGAAGAAGTACCATCGGAATGCTCCTTAGAAGTGAAAATGGCCAGCCTTTGTCTCATGGACTTTGGTCATGTTGTCAGAAGATATCCTGGAGAAGGATATCATGCTCAGGAAAGGGTCTGCAAAAAAGAGGAAGACCCTCAATGAGATGGATTGACACAGTGGCTACAATGATGGGCTCAAACACAGCAACAATTGTGAGGACGGCACAGGATTAGGCAATGCTTAATTCGGTTGTACATGGGGTGACTACGAGTCGGAACCGGCTAACAACAACAAACGAATATTTTACTTGGTTTGAATAAGAACATTCCCTCTTGTTCTGATCCACAGAGGAAGATGTAACTTTAGAAAGTGATGCTGAGCTGGTCTGAAGAGGAAAGGAAGCCTGTACTTTCACCTTTTATCTGAGTGTGTACTAGTGGTCAGACACTAGGTTTGGCGTCCTGAAGTCCTTCAACTTTTCAATTTCATAAATTAATTTTTTCATTATTTTATGAGATGTTTATATCGTACAGAAAATAATATCATCATGTCCTCACCATCCAGACTTAACAGATTTCAATATGTTGCCATACGTGCTTCTGATCTTTCTTTCCTTTTTTTAAGAAATGAAATGTTACAACTCAAACTTCAAACCTACCCCACCTTCATCTCCTCTCTCCCTTTTCTCCTGGAGTAGCCACTCTCCTGAAGCTGGTGAGTATCATTCTCTTG
>NW_006934006.1:3751-4340 GCF_000298275.1 Orycteropus afer afer
TTAATACTACGATTATTCAAATTTATGCACCAACCACCAAAACCAAAAATGAAAAAATTGAAGATTTTCACCAAGTTCTGCAGTCTGAAATTGATCAAACATGCAATCAAGATGTGTTATTTATCACTGGTGACTGGAATGCAAAAGTTGGAAACCAAGAAGAATCCAACCGTTGGTTGGAAAATATGGCCTTGGTGACAGAAATGATGCTGGAGATCACATGATAGAATTTTGCAAGACCAAAGACTTATGAATTGCAAATACATTTTTTGAACAACACAATTGGTGGCAATACTTGTGGACTTAGCCAGACAGAGTACACAGGAATCAGATTGACGACATCTGTGGCAAGAGGTGATGGAGAAGCTCAATACCTTCCACCAAAACAAGGCCAGGAGCTGATGATGAAACAGACCATCAACTGCTCATATGCAAATTCAAGTTGAAGCTGAAGACAATTGAAACAAGTCCACAAGAGCCAAAATATGACCTTTATTATATCCCTACTGAATTTAGAGACCATGTAAAGAATAGATTTGATGCATTGAACACCGATGACTGAAAACCAGAGGAATAGTGGGATGGCATC
>NW_006934007.1:0-1118 GCF_000298275.1 Orycteropus afer afer
ATCATTAGCTATTAGAGAGATGCAAATCAAAACAACAATGAGATACCATCTTGGTCCAGCGCTAGTAGCAAAGTTCAACAAGATAGGCAATAACAAATGTTGGTGTGGTTGTGGAGAGTTTGGGTCTTTCATACTCTGTTGGTGGAACTGTAAAATGGAACAACCATTGTGGAAAGCAGTATGGCGATTCCTTCAAAAATTGGAATTAGAAATACCATTTGACCCAGCCATTCCATTACTAGCTATATACTCTAAAGAAGTGAGAGCCATGACAATAACAGATATATGCACACCCATGTTCATCACAGCACTATTTACAATAGCGAAAAGATGGAAACAATCTAGGTGTCCATCAACTGAGGAATGGACAACCAAACTATGGTACATACACACAATGGAATACTATACAACCATAAAGAATAATGTAGAATCTGCAAAACACCACATAACATGGATGAACTTAGAGGATATTATGCTGTGTGAAATAAGTCAATCACAAAATATTGTATTAGTCCATTATTGTAAAAGTTAAGGAAAGGTTTATCTATAGAAGGAAATTTTCTACGTTGGTTACCAGGAGTGGGAGGGGAGGGGAGGGAATGCTGTTATATAGATAGAGATAAGTATTAATTTGGGTGAAGAGAAGGGCAATGTACCAAATGTGAGTGACCAATATGGAAGCATTGAGGAGGAGAAAGACATAGAGTGGTACATGGTAGGTACAGACAACAAATATTAAACCTTTTGTATATACCGTACTGCATTGCCAGTGAAGGCTAACATGGGTATATGGGTGGATGGATGGGTGGACAGGCTGAACGATTAGATATGTCTGTGAAATGGGTAATGTGTCTAAGAACATATATAGGTTTGGCAGACAATGGTCCTATAAGTTTATGTGAATGATCAGAATTCCCAGGTGTATAATAGAGCTGACAAGGGACAAGGTTATGGTCACTGCTTGGTCACAGCAAGCTACCCAGAGGGACCAAGTAGTTGAACCTGTGGGCTTGGGACCATAGTCACAGGGAACATCAAGCTCAATTGGCATAACATACTATACAAAACATTGTTTCACCTCCTACTTTGGTGAGTAGCGACTGGAATCTTAAAAGTTA
>NW_006934007.1:3443-4232 GCF_000298275.1 Orycteropus afer afer
CAGAAGCTGGCAAGTCCAAAGTTCCTGGATCAAACGTCAAGCTGGAGGCTTTTCCTGACTCTTGCAGTGGCAGGGGCTGAGGAGCTCAGAGCTGGCAGGCAGTACACCAGCTGTTGACTCCAATGAATGATGAATACAAGATCTCCAGGCTGAATGGTGGATTGTTCACTCACGGACAGTTGTAGGCAGCACAATAGAGTACCGATCCACAAAAGAATGTCTCCTCTCCCAGGATGTCCACAGATATACTGGAAGCAGGCCACACCCCTAGGGAAACTCCCTTTCAACAGATTGGCCATTCAAAACATAGTCATCTGATCCTATCATGGGAACAATCACACCACAACAACTCAAACCAAACAGAATTGTGGTCCAGCCAAGTTGACATGCAGCTCAAACTATCACAGTGACTTTTGATGTGTCTTGAATCATTCAATATTTTGCCCAGAGAAATTTTGATATGGCAACTCAAGGCTTGAATTTTTTCTTCAGTCCTTTCAGCTTGAGAAATGCTGAGGGTGTTCTTCCCTTTAGGTTTTGTTATACCAAGACATTTGGAAGACAGCTACCTGGCCAACTGACTGGAAGAGATCCATACTTGTACCCATTCCAAAGAAAGGGATTCTGCAGAATGAGGAAATTATTGAACAACATCATTAATATCATACTCAAGTAAGATCTTACTGAAGATAACTCAAAAACGGTTGCAGCAGTATATTGATAGAGAACTTCCAGAGGTGCAAGCTGGATTCAGAAGAGGACGTGGAACAAGGGATATCATAGCTGCTG
>NW_006934008.1:0-1370 GCF_000298275.1 Orycteropus afer afer
CCCCCATTGGGTTTCTGAGGTGGTAAATCTTTACAGAAGTAGATTGTCCAGTCTTGCTTCCACAGAGTAGCTGGCAGGTTTGAACCACCAGCCTGCTGATTAGCAGTCATATGCCTTATGCATTGTACCAGTAGAGCTCCTATGATTGACCAGTAGAGGGTTAATATGTTCTTAGTGCCTAAGGCATCTGACTGCTAACCAGAAGGCTGGCGGTTTAAACCCACCAGCCCCTCTTCGGAAGGAAGATTGGGCAATCTTCTTCTGTAGTGATACTGCCTCAGAAATCCAAGGAGAGGTTGCTATGAGTCAAATCCAACTCCATGGCAGTGAGTTTATTGGATGAGGCAGGGGAGAAAAGAAGAAACACCACAAGCAAACCCCAGGATACAAAGGCAGGACTGTTTTCTGTGCTTAGAGTGAGGTAATGTTTCATTGCTGACTAGCGGTGAGGCATGGGAAGGACAGCCGGCTTAGCCCCTGGCCCCATCTCGGGGCTTCTGCTGCTGATGGTGCCCAGCTGCCAGTCAGAGCCCCACAGGTCAGACCCAACAGTGGCCCCCAGGGACAAATAGGCACCCTCCTCCGCACGGATCCGCAAGTCCCCAAATCCCAGGTTCCAGATCCACTCTGCGCTGAAAAGAGTTGCTAAGAGCTGGAGTCGAGCCCACTGCCGTGTATCCGCTTTGGGTTCTGTTTATTCAGCAAGACCTTCTCTTCCCTTTCCTCCACTCCTTTCTAGACTCAGTGGCAGTTTCAGCTAGGGGAGCCTGTTCATTTCTCAGTATGATCTTCACCCCCACTTAAAGCCCAGCTCACCTTGAGAACTCTCGGTGTGGCTATGGTGAGTCTCTAATGCCTGTGGGTTCAGTGATATCTTTTTTGTTTTTTTTTTCCCTTCCCTCTTCCTTGACCTCCGTTTTTTCCTAGTGATTCATTTTTATTTATTTATTTATTTCTCCCAGTCGCTTAACCTTCTCCCTTTCACCACCTTCACTGGATCTAATACTTGATCTTCTCATGAGCTGATCATAACTCCAGTATCATGATTTGCATCTGCTTTACCTAGTTCCTCAACTTCTCTGTTAATAGAATTAAGTGTGGGGACTGTCACCATGACACCATCTTCTTACGTGGACCTGCTCTTTAACACTTTGTTGAGGTCATTAAGGGCAGATTTGCCCAATACAGTAGTTCCTTAACGTCTTGACTGCTGCTTCCATGGGCATTGTTATCCATAATTTTTTGGGATCCCCACAATGGAATCCCTTTGCATAGTTAATAAAATAACAGGTAAAATCTTTCTGCTATTCTCTGCTTTCAGCCAAGATCCATTTGACATCAGCAGTGATAACACTCATTCCGTGTCCTCT
>NW_006934008.1:1950-3334 GCF_000298275.1 Orycteropus afer afer
AGTTCTTTCATCTTGAGAAGTACCAACCATGTTCTTCTGTTTTGGTTTTCAAACTCCAGGTCTTTGCATACTTTGTTTTCTCAAGCCACCCTGAAATCTTTCCCAATCTGTAGGTTCTTTTTTCACTCTTTTGGAGAAGTCTTTTGATGCACATAAGAATTTAATTTTTAGAAGGTCCTAGTCATCTCGTCTCTCTTTTGCTGTTTGTACACTTTTGGTTATGCCATAGATTAGTGCCCTTAAGTTTGCTCCATTTTTTCCTTTGATTAATTTTATACTTTTAGACTTTACATTTTAGGTTTTTGACCCATCTTGAGTTAGTTTTTGTGTATGAGGTGAGGTATGGATCTTGTTTCCTTTTTTTGCAAATGGATGTCCAGTTTTGCTAGCACCATGTGTTAAACCCATTGAATGGCCCTTTGTCAAGGATCAGCTGTCCATAGATGGATGGGTCTATTTCTGGATACGTGGCATATTCTTCCATTTATGTAGGCCTCTTAGTTTCTTTGTAGTGCCTAAGGTATTTGACTGCTAACCAGAAGACTGGTGGTTCAAACCCACCAGCCACTTCTCGGGAAGAATGTTGGGCAATCTGCTTCTGTAGTGATACCAGCTTGGAAAGCCAAGGAGTAGTCACTATGACTCAGGTCCTACTCGAGAGGATATAACAACAACTTAGTTTCTTTTAGGAGCTCTGGTGATGTAGTGCCTAAGGCATTTGACTGCTAACCAAAAGGCTGGCGGTTTAAACCCACCAGCCACTCCTCAGAAGGAAGGTTGGGCAATCTACTTCCACAGTGATGCCGCCCCGGAAACCCAAGGAGGGTTCTCTATGAGTAGAAATCGACTTGACAGCAATGACTTTGTTTTTTGGTTCTTAGTTTCTTGTAGTAGTGTTTTGTAGTTTCTTGTATAGGTCTTTTTGTGTCCCTGGTAAGATTTATTCGCAAGTATTTTATCTTTTTCATAGCTATTGTAAATAGCTGTTTTCCTCATTTCCTTTTCAGAGATTTCTTTGTTGATATAGAGGAATCCGACTGGTTGTTGTATGTTGATCTTGTGTCTACCACTTTGCTGAACCTTTCTGTTAGTTCCAGTAATTTTCTTGTCGACTCTTTTGGGTTTTTTTCCGTATGGGATCACATCATCTGTTAATAAAGACTTTACCTGTTTGGGTGCCTTTTGTTTCCCGTTCTTACCTTATTGCCCTAGCTAGGACTTCGAATACAATGAGGGCATCCTTGTCTGGTTCCTATTCACAAGGAGAATGATCTCAGTCTCTCTCCATTGTGAATAACGTTGGCTGTTGGTTTTGTGTGTATGCCCTTTTTTTGATGAAGGATTTCCCTCCTATTCCTGTTTTGCTGAGTTTTTATCAGAAATG
>NW_006934009.1:0-1292 GCF_000298275.1 Orycteropus afer afer
TCCAGGCCCAGGTGCCCTGACCCTAGACATCTTATTGGGTCAGGAGAAACTCATCTGGGATCAGGCTCCTGGCCCCTAGTTCCCCTCTTTGAAGGCAGAAACTACTTCCAGGAGGAGGTAACATGCTCCCTGTTACCTACTTCACCATCAGAAACACAGCCTGGGTACCCAGGCCCCACCCCAGGTTTTTTGTTTGTTTTAAAATTGTTCTTTTCTTTTCTGTTCTGTTCTGTTCTGTTTTCTTTCCTTTCCCTGGTTCTTGTTTTTGGTTCCCTTTTCCCCTTTCTTTTCATCTTTTTTTTTCTTTCTGTTTTTCCCATCCCTTGTTGTTCTTGTTGAATTTTTATTTATATATTTACTTTTATTTTTTAAAATAAAAATGTGATTTAGGTGAAAGTTTACAGAGCAAATGCATTTTCCATACAGCAGCTCACATACACTTTGTCTCATGACATTGACTGCAATTTCTCACAATGCAACAGCTCCCCTCCAACTTCCTCCCCATAGTTACCTCTTTCCTGTGTCCTTCCCTCCCATGCACTCCTGACCCCACCCCCAGCTGTCTCCCTGTACATGCACAATGCTTCTATTCTCCATGATTTGTCTCTCCCAGGAGTATATCTACCTAATGTAAATCTTCAGCTTATGTGTCTGTCTTTTGTTGACTGGAAGCCACAGTACAGGGTTCAATTCTGGACCTGAAGGGCAGCTAGGGGCCATAGTCTCAGAGGTTTCCCGAGGCTCTATCAGATTTGCATTGGGAAAATCTGTTGCAAAATAGCCCTTTCAAGTGCTGAAGAGCAAAGGTATCGCCTTGAAGACTAAGACGTGCCTAACCCAAACCATGGTATTTTCAATTGCCTCATATGGGTATGAGAGCTGAACAATGAATAAGGAATACCAAAGAAGAGTTGATGCTTTTCGGTTGTGGTGTTGGCAAATAATGCTGAAAGTACTGTGGACTGCTAAAAGAAATAACAAGTCTGTCCTGGAAGAAGTGCAGCCAGAATGGTCTGTGGAAGTTAAAATGGCCAGACTTCATTCATGTCACCTACTTTGGTCAGGTTATCAGAAGGAGCCATTCTCTGGAGAAAGATGTCATGCTTGGTAAAGTGGAGAGTCAACGAAGGAGGGGAAAGCCCTCAATAAGTTGGATTGACATGGTGGCTGCAGCAATGGTCTGAGGTATAGTAGGGATCGTGAGGCTGGTGCAGGACTAGGAAGTATTTCATTCTGTTGTACATAATGTCCCTATGAGTCAGAGACAATTCAATGGCACATAACAACAACAA
>NW_006934009.1:4042-4575 GCF_000298275.1 Orycteropus afer afer
TGATTGTGAACATTTCTTCATGTGTTTATTGGCTGCCTGAATATCCTCTTTGGTGAAGTGTCTATTAATGCCTTCTGCCCATTTTTTAATTGGATTACTTGTCTTTTTGTTGCTGAAGTGTTGGAGTTTTCTATAAATTCTAGAGATAAGTCCCTTTTCAGATATGTCATTGCCAAATATTTTTTCCCAATCCGTAGGTTCTCTGGTTCTCTTTTGACTTGTTTAGACAAGTCTTTGGAAGGACATAACAATTTAATTTTCAGAAGGTCCCATTCATCTACTTGATCTTCTGCTGCTTGATAGTCTATTTAAGCCATATATTTCAGAAGAAATATTGGAGAATCTACTTCCGTAGAGATACCACCTTGCAAACCCAAGGAGGGGTTACTATGAGTGCAATCGACTCAACCTCAGTGATCAATATTAGAGCCCCTAAATTTGCCCCTTCTTGATTTTAAACCATGTAGTGTCCCCTTGTTCTGTTTGAACGACAGTCTCCTGGTCAAGGTACAGATTCCTCATGAGTACAATCA
>NW_006934010.1:0-422 GCF_000298275.1 Orycteropus afer afer
TGAGCATTTCTTCATATGTTTGTTGGCTGCTTGAATATCCCCCTTGGTGAAGGGTCTATTCATGTCTTCGGCTCATTTTTTAATTGGGTTGATTGCCTTTTTGTTATTGAGGTGTTAGAGTTTTCCATAAATTCTAGAGATAAGTCTCTTGTCAGATATGTCATTTCCAAATTTTTTTCCCCAATCTGTAGGTTCTCTGACTCTTTTGGAGAAGTCTTTGGAAGCACATAAAAATATAATTTTTAGAATGTCCCAATCATCTGGTTTCTCTTATGCAGTTTGTGCATTTTAAGTTATGATTGATAGTCTATTTATGCCATTTTTATTTTTATTCATAATTTTATTTTTATTCATAATTCCCTTAGTTTATGCTTATTTGGAAATCTCCTAATTTCACCATCATATTTGAGGGACAATTTTGC
>NW_006934010.1:1145-2293 GCF_000298275.1 Orycteropus afer afer
GGATGTGTTCTGGGTCTGTATCCTGCTCCCTTGTTTGTACTACTTTATCTTGCTTCTTTGTGTGGACTGTGATGGTCTGTTGTCTCTGAGGCATCGTGGCATTGTTGTATTTAGATCTCTATTAACTGCTGTGAGGAGCAGCCAAGGGTGATTCATGTTCTTCTTGGTGGTTTTTTATCATTGGTTCGTTGGTGGAGAAGGAGGTAGTGGCTGTTGCTCAGTAAGTGAAGTTGCAGGAGGTGTGGATGTAGTTGTGTCTTATGGGGACTGTTGTTGTCTCCCACTCAGTTAGTCACAAAGTACAATTGAAAAACCATCCAAAAACTAAAAGCACATAGACAAAAAACATACCATGTAGTCACACAGGAACAGTAGTGAAAAAAAAGAAAAAAGAAAAAAAAGAAGAAAACTTGCAATATCTGGGGATAGGGCACTAAGAGAATAAAATAGAGAAGGAGAATAATGAAGGAAAAAAATGGCAAAAATGCAAAAAGAAAAACAAGGAATGGGCTTAACCACAAGAAAAAAAGGGGAAAAACAAACAAAACAAAAACCTTAAATTAAAAAAAAAAAAATTCATCCAGGAACAGGGCAAAGAAAAGATACTGAAAACTAGGACCTGGGAGAGGAAGATTAAGAATAGTAACAAAAGGACAAAAGTTTTTAATAATAATAGTTGTTTTAAAACAGACAATTAGAAGGAAACTAATCACCAGAAAAGAAGAAAAAGAAAAATAATAAAAATTAAAAAAAGAGAGTAAAAATCGGTGGAGGTGGAGGACAGGGCAGGGCACCCAAGCTCCGTCTGAGCACACAGACTGTGATTGAGTTCCTGTGGGCCCAGAAGGTAGGTGGTAGTGGGGGATGGCTGCACCTCCATTCACCAATCTGGTGTGGGGTGTAAGAGTAACAAGAGGAATGTCATACCTTTTCAGTCTTGCGGGTCCAGAGGGTCATTGGGGTTGCTGGAAAGCAGAACATGTTCTTAAGCCCCAGGAATCTGTTAGACCACTTTCTCTTTAAATATCCAAAATAGCCAAGCCGCTTTTAACCCTTCAAAATGGCAGCATCCTCCGGACCGGCAAAAGTCCACAGCTCAGCCCTCCTTTCTCTTCACCTTCTCCGTTTATTCCCCAGCCACTGTGCAC
>NW_006934010.1:2835-3368 GCF_000298275.1 Orycteropus afer afer
AACTGCCGGTTACATGTTGATTTGTTTTGTCTTGGTTTTATGGTTTAATATTTTGAAAAGGTGAAGCTGGTGTTTTTTATTTTATTATTGATTCAGGTATGCTGGGTCGCTCTGCTGTTTTCTTTGTGATGGTGGAATCACTGTCTGGAATGTGGATGTGTGTTTCTGTTTGTAGTAAAGAGGGTTTAGATTTCAAACCAAGATGTTTTATGGTAATTGGCTGAATATGGTTTCTTCTATCGAATGAGTGAAGTTATTGGTAGAGAAGGTGAGAACAGAGTCAAGAAAGCATGGTGTTGTTAGGATCGGCTTCTAGGGCTTTGAGCAGGTTGCTAATGATGATGTAGTACTGTTATTTACAAACCCGTGGGTCAATTTTAGGAAAGATTCCTGTTGTTAGGGAGTTGCCACTTTCCGCCAGGCTCAGACACACTCAAAGACCCCACTTTCGAAGCCCCTCAGTGCCAAAAAGCAGATCCAAGGCAAATTCCTTGGACCGCACACAGCTGCAAATTCCTCTCTCTCCACCCCAT
>NW_006934011.1:0-2236 GCF_000298275.1 Orycteropus afer afer
ATAAATGGTATGGTGATTTTTGGCCAAATCAGGGGAGTTGGGCTACTGAAGAAGCCAAATAAATGACTTTGGAATGTTTTAAAAATAAATATACTTTACATTGCAGTAGCGTACATAGTAAGTGGCACTGGTAAAAGCTAACAGTAACCTAAAATTTACTGAATAATTTCTACATACCAAGAACTGATCAATCTATCTATCTAAATCAGGGGTCAATAAACTTTTTCTGTAAAAGGGCAGATAGTAAATAGCTTGGGCTTTGTAGACAACTACAAAGTCTGCTGTAGTATCATGAAACCATCCAGAGACAATAAGAATAGCTGTGTTCCAAAACCTTTATTTAAAAAACAGGCGGCAAGCTAGATTTGGCCCACAGGCTGTAGCTTGTCAACCCTGCATATATACAATAGTTATATACTATATATGTAATCTCATTCAGTCCTACTAACAACCATTTGACATAACAATTCTCACGCTAAACCTATTTTCTTGTTGCTATATTTCCCCCACTTATGATTTGCCTTTGACCATTGCTTGTAGTGATATCTTTTTAGATAAAAGTTTTCATTTGTATAGATTTCATCATTGCTAATATATTTAGAAAGGCTTTCCCTTCCAGCCTATTATATAAATATATTTTTAAAAATTCCTTTGAATGTATTTATGGTTTTATTTTTATATTAAATCTCTGATCCCTCTATAATTTATCTTGGGTATGGTATGAAGTAAGAACCAAATCACTTAATAACCTTGTTTCAAACATGAGAAAACTGAGGTACTTTTTTTTAAAAAAAAACAAACTCACTGCTGTCAAGTTGAATCCGACTCATAGTGACCCCTTCTTGGGTTCCTGAGGCGGTATCACTGGGGAAGTAGATTGCCCAACATTCCTTCTGAGGAGTGGCTGGTGGGTTTGAACCACCATCCTTCTGGTTAGCAGTCAAATGCCTTAGGCAGTACGCCACCAGAGCTCCCTTGAGGTACGTTAAGGCCAGGTAATTTGCACAAGGTCACACAACTAGAGGGGTGGTGCCAGGATTTGAAGTCAGGTAGTCTCTTTGTGAGCCTGAAAGTTTAACCACCAGCCTGTTTAACCTTCCAGAAGCAATTGGCTAAAATACTGTTGAGTGGAGATTCTGAAAGCACTGAATGACTAGATAAAAGTCATTTGTATTTGTCAATGTTTGTCTATAAATGAGTGCTTCTAAGATGCTTAAAACCAGATTGTTCCATGAAGTACGAAGTGCGTTAGAAATCTAAGTACAGGCAAACCTCGTTTCATTGTGCTTCACTTCATCGCACTTCACAGATACTAAGATTTTTACAAATTGAACGTTTGTGACAACTTTGCTTTAGCAAGTCTTTTGGCACCATCGACAGCATGTGCTCACGTCGGATCTCTGTGTCACATCTTGGTAATTCTCACAATATTTCAAACTTTTTCATAATGCTGTTGTACACTTACTTGACTGTAGTGTAAAATCAAAACCAAACCTACTACCCTCTAGTTGATTCCGACTCATAGAAACCCTATAGGACAGAGAAGAACTGCCCCATAGGGTTTCCAAGGCTGTGAATCTTAACAAAAGCAGACTGCCTCATCTTCCTTCAGCAGAGTGGCTGGTAGGTTCGAACTACCAACCTTTTGGTTAGCTTTTTGGTGGGCATTGGTTTTGTGTGTATGCCCTTAATTATATTGAGGAATTTACCTTCTATTCCTTCTTTGCTGGGCATTTTTATCAAGAATGGGTTTTGGATTTTGTCAAGTGGTTTTTTGGCATCAGTTGATAAGATCATGTGTTTTTTGTCCTTTGTTTTATTTTAGTGGTGGATTACAATGATCGTTTTTACAATGTTCAACCATCTTTGAATCCCAGTATGAATCCTACTTGGTCATGATGTATTATTTTTTGATATGTTGTTGGATTCTATTGGCGAAGATTTTGTTGAAATTTTTACATCACTGTACGTGAGGAATATTATTCTATGATTTTCTTTTTCAGTGATATCTTTGCTGGGTTTTGGTATCAGGATTATGCTTGCTTCATAGAGTGAGTTTGGGAGTATTCCATCCTTTTCTATATTCTGGAATAGGTTGAATAGAATTAGCTTTTCTCTAAATGTTTGATAGAATTCTCCAGTGAAGCCACCTGGGCCAGGAGTTTTTTGGTTGGGAGTTTTTTTTTTTTTTTTTTAACGACCTATTTCTTCTTTTGTGATGGGTCTATTCAAATTT
>NW_006934011.1:4216-4770 GCF_000298275.1 Orycteropus afer afer
TGGAGATATTGGGGTAAAGTGTTGGTTTTGGTTCTTCTTTTATGGTTCTTCATTTATTGCTATAAATTGTCCCCTGAGCACTGCTTTTTCTGTGTCCCAAAGATTTTGGTATTTTGTGTTTTCATTCTCATTTGATTCAAGGAATTTTTTAAACTTCATGTTGTATTTCTTCTGTTAGTTTTTAAGCAAGGTGTTATTCAGTTCCCATGTTTTTTATTTTTTCCCCTTAATCTTCCTGTTGTTTTCTAATTTTATAGCATTGTGACCTGAGGAGATGCTTTGTAGTATTTCAGTGTTTTTTTAACTTATTGAGGCTTCCTTTGTGGCCTAACATATGGTCTGTTCTGGAGAATGTTCTGTGTGCACAGGAAAAGAATATATATTGTGCTATTGCTGGGTCGAGTGTTCTGCATACAACTGAGAGGTCTAGTTGGTTGATTGTGTTGTTTTGATCCTTTGTATCTTTGTTGAATTTCTTTCCATTGTTCTATCCTTCATCAAAAGTGGTGTATTACAGTAGCTGGGGAACAAACGGAGTAGGTGAAGAGGAAGGC
>NW_006934012.1:0-3162 GCF_000298275.1 Orycteropus afer afer
CTCCTATGTCTGGGTTCCTGGCTTTTATCCCCTTTCTCCTGCTTTCCCGTCCTGCTGCTTTGGGTGGGCCTGAGTTTCCTCTCCTCACCTAATTCCTTTGGCTGATTGCTCTTCTCTCTGGCTTGCTGGCTTTTAATCCCCTTTCTCCTGCTCTTCCAGCCTACTCCTTTGGGCATCCCTAAGTTGTCTGTCCTCACCTGTAACCCTGGGGCTGACTGCTCCTCTGTCTGGGTTCCTGGCTAGATGATTGGAACCTTCTAAAAATTAAATTCTTATGTGCATCAAAAGACTTCTCCAAAAGAGTAAAAAAAGAACCTACAAAATGGGAACAATATTTGACAATGACATCAGACAAAGAACTAACCTCTAAAATGTATAGAAAACTCCAATACTTCAACATCAAAAAGACAAACAACCTAATTTGAAAATAGGCAGAATACATAAACAAACACTTCACCAAAGAAGATGTTCAGGCAGCCAACAAACACATGAGGAAATGTTTGCAATCATTGACCATTAGAGAGATGCAAATCCAAATAACAATGAGACACCATCTCACCCCAGCATTAATAGCAAAGTTCAACAAAACAGAAAATAACAAATGCTGGAGAGGATGTGGAGAGATTGGGACTCTCAGACACTGTTGGTCAAACTGTAAAATGATAAAACCACTGTGGAAATCATTATGACAATTCCTTAAAAAGTTGGAAATAGAACTACCATTTGATCCAACAATCCCATTACTAGGTATATATCATAAAGAAGTGGGAGGCAGGACACAAATAGATATATGCATATTCATGTTCATTGCAGCACTATTCACAGTAGCAAAGAGATGGAAACAACCTAAGTGCCCATTTAACAAGGCATGGATAAAGAAACTAGAACATATACACAATGGAACACTATGTAACTCAAAGAATAATGTTGTTGTTGTTGTTGTTAGGTGTTATCGAGTAGGCTCTGACTCGTAGTGATGCTATGTACAACAGAATGAATCACTAACCATTTCTGTGCTGACCTCACAATCCTTGCTATACCTGAGCCCATCATTGCAGCCACTGTATTAATCCATCTCATTGAGGGTCTTACCTTTTTTGGCTGACCCTCCATTTTACCAGGCATGATATCTGTCTCTAGAGAATGGTCCCTTCTGACAACGTGACCAAAGTAGTTGAGATGAAGTCTAGCCATTCTTGCTTTCAAGGAGCATTCCCACTGCACTTCTTCCAAGAAAGATCTGTTAGTTCTGCTGTACTTCCAAGAAAGATCTGTTAGTCTGTGGTACTTTCAGAATTCTTCTCCAACACTACAAATCAAAAGTATCAACTCTTCTTCAGTCTTCTTTATTCACTGTCAGTTTTCACATGCATATGAGGCAATTGAAAACACTATGGCTTGGGTTAGGCTTACATTAGTCTTCAGAGACATGTTTGCTTTTCAGGACTTTAAGGAGTTCACTTCCAGTATTTTTGCCCAGTGCAATACCTCATCTGATTTCTTCACTGCTGCTTCAATTGGTGTCGATTGTGGGACCAAGTAATATGAAATCTTTGATAACTTCAATCTTATCTCCATTTATCATGATGCTATTTATTGGTCCAGTTGTAAGGATTTTCGTTTTCTTTATGTTAAGGTGTAATCCATACAACAGACTGTAGACTTTAATCTTCATCAGTAAGTGCTTCAAGTCATCTTTGCTTTCAGCAAGCAAGGTTGTATCATTTGCATATTCCACGTTGTCGATGACTCTTCCTCCAATCCTGATGTCTCGTTCTTTGTTATATAGTCCAGCTTCTAGGATTGTGTGCTCAGCATATAGATTGATAGGATACAATCCTGATGCATTTGCTTCCTGATTTCAAACCATTCAGTATCCTCTTGTTCTGTTTGAACTACAGCCTTTTGGTCTATGTACATGTACCTCATGAGCACAATTTAGTGTTCTAGAATTCCCATTCTTCTCAATATTATCCGTAATTTGTTATGCTCCACACAGTCAAATGCCTTTGATAGTCAACAAAACACAACTAAGCATCTTTCTGGTATTCTTTGCTTTCAACCAAGATCCATCTGACATTAGCAATAATATCCCTTGTTCCATGTCATCTTCTGAATCCAGCTTGCATTTCTGGAAGTTCCCCATCAATATATTGCTGTAACAATTTTTTAATTATCTTCAGTAAAATTTTATTTGCATGGGATATTAATGATATTGTTTGATAATTTCCACATTCTATGGGATCAGCTTTCTTTGGAGTGCATACAAACATGGGTCTCTTCCAGTAAGTTACCCAAGTAGCTGTCTTCCAAGTTTCTTGACATAGATGAGTAGGTACCTCCAGTGGAGGATCCATTTGTTGAAACATCTCATTAGGTATCCTGTCAATTCCTGGAGCCTTGTTTTTCACAAATTCCTTGAGTGCAGCTTTGACTTCTTCCTTTAATGCCATTGGTTCTTGATCATACGTCACCTCCTGAATGGATGAACATCAACCAATTCTTTTTGGTACAGTGACTCTGTGTATTCCTTCCATTTTCTTTTGATGTTTCCTACATCATACAATATTTTTCCCAGATAATCTTTCAGTATTGCAACTCAAGGCTTAAATATTTTCTTCAGTTCTTTCAGCTTAAGGAGTGCTGGGCACATTCTTCCCTTTTGATTTTCTAACTCTAGATCTCTGCACATTTCATGATAATAATTGATTTAGTCTTCTTGAGCTGCTCTTTGAAATCTTCTGTTCAGCAATTTTACCTTGTTATTTCTTCCATTTGCTTTAGCTCCTCTCTGTTCAAGAGCAAGTTTTGGGGTCTCTTCTGATATCCATTTTGGTCTTTTCTTCCTTTCTTGTCTTTTTAATGACCTTTCGCTTTCTTCATGTATGATGTTCTTGATATCATCCCACAGTGCATCAAAATCTATTCTTTAGATGGTCTCTAAATTCAGGTGAGATATAATTAAGATCATATTTTGGCTCTTGTGGACTTGTTTTAATTGTCTTCAGCTTCAACTTGAACAAAGAATAATATAGAATCTGCATAACATGGATGAACTTGAAAGACATTATGCTGGGTGAAATAAGTTAATCACAGAAGGACAAATATTGTATTGGTTCCCTATTGTAAAAAGTCAAGGAAAGGTTTATACATAAAAAGAAA
>NW_006934013.1:0-1101 GCF_000298275.1 Orycteropus afer afer
ATAAGTCATTGGTCTTGCAAAATTCTACCATACGAGTTCCAGCATTATTTCTGTCACCAAGGCCAAATTTTCCAACTACTGGTGATCCTTCTTTGTTTCCAACTCTTGCATTCCAGTCACCGGTGATAATTAACACATCCTCATTGCATTGTCAGTCAGTTTCAGACTACAGAAGTTGATAAAAATCTTTAATTTCCTCATCTTTGGCTTTGGTGGTTGGTGCATAAATTTGATAATAATTATCGTATTAATGGGTCTTCCTTGTAGGTGTATGGATATTATCCTATCATTGACAGCATTGTACTTCAGACAGATCTTGAAACATCCTTTGTGATGATGAATGCCACACCATTCCTCGTCAAACGGTCATTCCCAGCATACTAGATCATATGGTTGTCTGATTCAAAATGGCCAAAACCAGTCCATTTCAGCTCACTAATGTCAATATATCAATCTTTATGTGTTCCATTTCATTTTTGACAACTTCCAACTTTCCTAGATTCATACTTTGTACATTCCATGTTTCGATGATTAATGGATGTCTACAGTTGTTTCTCCTCAATTTGAGTGGTGCCACATGAGCAAATGGAGGTCTTGAAAGCTTTACCTTATCCATATGAGTAAAGCTGTGTTTACTCTGATGATGCAGCTCTTTCACAGTCTTATTTTGAGAGCCTCCTAACCTAACCAGACTATTCATAGAGTTGAGAGGTAATGTATCAGACAGTGTTTCTTTGCTATTCATAAAGTTTTCCCTTGCCAATTCTTTGTGAAGTGGATGGCCTCTTCCTTCTTCCTAGTCTGTCTAGGTAGTACACACACTACCCAGATCAAAATGCACTACGGTCATATGCTGCATTACAAAGCCATATCAGTCTACTACACACTGGATGGTTGATAAAACTACATTTAATAACAAAGGAAACCTCTTCAGGATATCTTCCGTATTAATTCCTGGGATGAAAACATTTCTGATTAGTTTTTAGCAGTAACCAAAATAGAGAGAGATAAGTTGAGGTCCAAGGGAATAAGAGTTCCTTTTTTAACTTGGCTGCCATTTTATTTCCATCACAAAATCTGATTCTAAAGAGCTTTGCATGA
>NW_006934013.1:2731-3250 GCF_000298275.1 Orycteropus afer afer
TTGAGAAAAAATGGAGAGGCAGTATCTTTTTCATTCTTGTCAATGCATTGCTCTTATTAATCATGTTCACATTTCAATATGACTCATTTGATTTTGTTAACAAATCATAATGATTTGTTTTGTCTGAAGATGACAGACGGAAACTCTAAATCAAGTTCATTTTAAGTCAATGGACAGTAGTTTCAAAGGACAGATATTGAGATATACTGAATCTTTGTCACTCAGCCGTCCTCCTTGTTCAACTGGTGACATGCCCAGCCTTTAAATGTCTCCTTTAAACTCATTCCGTTTTCAAAAACCTTGTTGACACTGACACTTACTAGGAACTGAGAGACTACATTGATCAACTAATTGACCTCATTGTACTCAGTCATCCTTATTTCAGTCCACCCTTCATGCAATTAACTTTCTAAAGTAGAGAGCTTATCATGTAGCTCTTCTTAAAAATGATCAATGGCTGCTCGGTGTCCAAATATATTTTCCAAATACTCAGTAACACAGATTTCATACCTCTGAAAT
>NW_006934014.1:0-695 GCF_000298275.1 Orycteropus afer afer
CTTCTGTAGTGATACTGCCTCGGAAACCCAAGGAGGGGTCGCTATGAGTCGGGGCCGACTCGACGGCACATAACAACAACAACAACAACAACAGAATCTTATACTCAGCAAAAATACCTTTCAAAACTGAAGACTAAATAGACTTTTTCAGGTAAGCCAAAGCTGAGAGAATTCACTGCCAGCAGATTAGCACTATGAGAAACATTAAAGGAAATTCTTCAAGCAGGAAGAAAATAATAGATCATTGAAATAAAGTACACTGGGAATGGTAAATATGTGGATAAATGTTTTTTATTGTCCAAAAGATATTGATTATTGCTTGTCTAAAGCAAAAATAATAACAATGTATTATGGGATTTATAACATATACAGAGCTAAAATGTATGACAACAACAAGACAAAGGCCAAGAGAAGAAAATAGTTGTATACTGTTGTAAGGGTCTTATATTAGATGTGAAACTATATAATATTATTTGAAGATAGACTTAATGAATTAAAGATTTATATTATGAATCCTAGAGCAACCATTACAAATAACAAAACAGAGAGGTACAGCTAATACGTCAAGAGTAGAGATAAAATGGAATCATTAAAAACACAATCCAAGCTCTTCTGGTAAGATGGAGGAATAGGCAGACAAGTGACACAGACCCTCTTCAACAAAGAAAAGAAAAATCAATTGACAGAGATACAGA
>NW_006934014.1:2915-3649 GCF_000298275.1 Orycteropus afer afer
CACAAGATGACATAACTCAGAAACCACAGCTATGGACATATCCAAAGTAAAATGAGCTTACAAGATTGTAAACAGGGAACCAGAGATATCAATTGCCAAGTGCGGACAACTACAAACAAAAAGAGGGAAAAGACTGTGTAGTCACAGAACTTCTAAATGGTGAGGAAGTTAAGAGAGTTTCATGATAGAATGGACTGTTCTAAACTCGGGGAGAAAATTATAAATCATAGGGTAACCTGAAAGAAAAATGATAAACTTTCATATCACAATAAAAAAGAGGACAACCACAAATATTCAGCAAATACTAAAACAACAACAACAAAAGAAATGACAACACGATTCATAAATATAATGAGCTCAGCATAGAAAATAATATGGAACAAAGAAACCAGGGAACCATGAAAAAACACAACAAAATGACAGCAACCAATTCATACTTGTCAATAATTACACTGAATGTTAATGGGTTAAATGTACCACTCAAGAGATGGAGAGTTGCATATTGGATAAGAAAACAAAACCCATCAATATGCTGCCTACAAGAAACACACCTTAGAGATAAAGACAAAAATAGACTAGAAATCAAAGGCTGGAAAAAGATATATCCAGCAAATGGCAACTGTAAGAGAGCAGGAGTGACAATATTAATTTCTGGTCAAATTGACTTTAAGACAAAAACCACCATATGAGACAAGGAAGGACATTATATAATGATTAAAGGATCAATTGAACAT
>NW_006934015.1:0-714 GCF_000298275.1 Orycteropus afer afer
GAGCACTTGATTGTACTCATGAGGAACCTGTACCGTGACCAGGAGGCTGTCGTTCAAACGGAACACGGGGACACTGCATGTTTTAAAATTAGAAAGGGTGTGCATCAGGGTTGTATTCTTTCCCCATACTTATTCAATCTATATGCTGAGCAAATAATTCAGGAAGCATGGCATCACGATTGGAGGAAGAATCATTAACAACCTGAGATACACAGAAGATACAACTTTGCTTGCTGAAAGTGAGGATGACTTGAGGCACTTACTGGTGAAGGTTGAAGAATACACTCTGCAGTATGGATTACGTCTCAATATAAAGAAAACAAAAATCCTCACAACTGGACCAATGAGCAGCATCACAAGAGAGAAGATTGAGGTTGTCAAATAATTCACATTGCTTGGTTCTACAATCAATGTCAATGGAAACAGCAGTCAGGACATTAGACAACGTGTAGCATTGGGAAAGTCAACTGTGAAGGAACTGTATCAAGTGCTGAGGAGCAAGGATGTCTCCTTGAGAACTAAGGTGCGCCTGACAGAAGCCATGATATTTCCAATTGCCTCGTATGCATGTGAGAGATGAACAATGAATAAGGAAGACCAAAAAAGAGTTGGTGCTTTTGAGTTGTGCTGGCGAAGAATGCTGAATGTACCATGGAATGCTAAAAGAACTAACAGATCTGTCCTGGAGGAAGTGCACCCAAAATGCTCCTTGGA
>NW_006934015.1:3490-4129 GCF_000298275.1 Orycteropus afer afer
AGATTTGATGCATTGAACACCAACGACTGAAAACCAGAATTGTGGGAGGATATCAAGAACATTATCCATGAAGAAAGCAACAGATCACTAAAAAGACGAGAAAGGAAGGGAAGACCAAACTGGGTGACACAAGAGACTCTGAAACTTGCCCTTGAGGGGAGAGTAGCGAAAGCAAATGGAAGAAATGACAAGATAAAAGAGCACAACAGAAGATTTCAAAGAGCAGTTCAAGCAGACAAAACCAATTACTATAAAGAAATGTGCAAACACCTGGTGTTAGAAAACAAAAAGCAAAGAACATGCTCAGCATTTCACAAGCTGAAAGAATTAAAGAATTGAGAGAAGATGGCAGGAGTACACAGAGTCACTGTACCAAAAAGAACTGGTCGATCTTCTTCCATTTCAGGAAGTGGCATATGATCTAAAAGCAATGGTACTGAAGGAGGAAGTCGAAGATGCAATGAAAGAATTGGCGAAGAACAAGGCTCCGGGAATTGATGAATACCCATTGAGATATTTCAACAAACGGATGCCCCATTGGGGGCACTCACTCACTTATGCCAAGAGATTTGGAGGACAGCTACCTGGCCAACTGACTGGAAGAGATCCATATTTGTACCCATTCCAAAGAAAGGTGAT
>NW_006934016.1:0-670 GCF_000298275.1 Orycteropus afer afer
AAAAAAAATATTTGGCAACAATGTATCTGACAAAGGACTTAGCTCTAGAATTTATAGAAAAGTCCAAAACCTCAAAAACAAAAAGACAAACAATCCAATCAAAAAATGGGCAGAAGACATGAATAGACACTTCACCAAGGAGGATATTAAGGCAGCCAACAAACACATGAAGAAATGATCACAATCATTAGCCATTAGAGAGCTGCACATCAAAACAACAATGAGATACCATTTTGCCCCAGCACTAGTAGCAAAGTTCAACAAGACAGAAAATAACAAATGCTGGCGAGGATATGGAGAGATTGGGACTTTCATACACTGCTGGACTGTAAATTGATACAACCACTGTGGAAAGCAGTATGGCGATGCCATAAAAAGTTGGAATTACAAATACAATTTGACCCAGCCATTCCATTACTAGGTATATATCCTAAAGAAGTGAGAGCCAGCACAAGAACACATATATGCACACCCATGTTCATTGTAGCAGTATTTACAATAGCCAAAAGATGGAAACAACCTAAATGCCCAACAACAGAAGAATGGATAACCAAACTATGATACATATTATGTAATGTGCTAACCAGAAGGCTGGTGGTTCAAACCCACCAGCCACTCCTCAGAAGGAAGATGGGGCAATCTACTTCCATAGTGATACTGCCTCAGAAAC
>NW_006934016.1:2360-3411 GCF_000298275.1 Orycteropus afer afer
AAAAAAAAAAAAAAAGTACAGGTGATATATCCATTTGAGAAACAACATATTGCTGACATATAAAGGACTAAAATGTGGAAAATGCATATATATATATATAATCAACTGGTTTTTAAAAAAACATGTAATTGGATATTAATCTCAGTTATGCTGCAACTAGCAGTGTTATTTTTAGTAAATTAGGTGCTCTGTAAATAGTTTCCTCATTTCTAAACTGTTAACATGTTATTAATTATTATAAATTGAAAGGTTTACTTTCATAAAATACTGAAAGTATGGTAAAATATATGTAAACACACATACACACATACATATTCATACACAACAAAAGAATATTGCATAGTTTAAAATCAGGAAGGGTGTGCATAGTTGTATCCTTTCCCCATACTTATTCAATCTATATGCTGACTAAATAATCTGAGAAGCTGGACTAAATAAAAAAAGATAGTAGTGTCAGGATTGGAGGAATCCTCATTAACAACCTGTGATATGTAGATGATAGAACATTGCTAGCTAAAAGTGAACATGACTTGAAACACTTCCTAATGAAGAACAAAGACTACGGTCTTCAATTTGGATTACACCTAAACATAAAGAAAACAAAAATTCTCACAATTGGGCCAATAAGCAACATCACGATAAATAGAGAAAAGACAGAAGTTATCAGGGACTTCATTTTATGTGGATCCACAATCAACACCATGCAAGCAACAGTCAAGAAATCAGAAATTATGCTATACCAGGTAAATCTGTTGCAAAAGACCTCTTCAAAGTATTAAAGAGAACAGATATAACTTTGAATACTAATGTGCACCTAATCTAAGTCATGGTATTTTCAATCATCTCATCAAGCTAAACCAAACTCACTGCTGTCAAGTAGGTTCCAACCCATAGCGAACCCTCCTCTTTGGGTTTCTAAATCAGTATCTCTATGGAAGATTTCAAAGAGCAGCTCGAGTAGACAAAGACAATTACTATAATGAAATGTGCAAAGACCTGGAGTCTGAAAACCAAAAAGGAAGAACACGCTCGGCATTTCTCAAACTGAAAG
>NW_006934017.1:0-614 GCF_000298275.1 Orycteropus afer afer
GCCCCCAAGGAGCATTCGGGCTGCACTTCCTCCAGGACAGACCTGTTAGTTCTTTTGGCAGTCCACAGTACCTTCAGCATTCTTCACCAACACCACAGCTCAAAAGCATCAATTCTCCTTCAGTCTTCCTTATTCATTGTCCAGCTCTCACATGCATATGAGGCAAATGAAAATACCATGGCTTGTGTCAGGCACACGTTAGTCCTGAAGGAGACATCTTTGCTCTTCAGCACTTGAAAGAGGTCCTTTGCAGCAGATTTGCCCAGTGCTATACATTGTCTGATGTCCTGACTGTTGCCACTGGTGTCGATTGTAGAACCAAGTAA
The DNA here is from genome assembly GCF_000298275.1 of Orycteropus afer afer. Lineage (NCBI taxonomy): Eukaryota > Metazoa > Chordata > Mammalia > Tubulidentata > Orycteropodidae > Orycteropus > Orycteropus afer. Next base: position 327 of record NW_006934017.1, read on the forward strand.
TATGAAATGTTTGACAAGTTCAATCTTTTCTCCATTTATCGTAATGTTGCTTACAGGACCAGTTGTGAGGATTTTTGTTTTCTTAATATTGAGATGTAATCCATACTGCAGACTGTATTCTTCAATCTTCATCAGTAAGTACTTCAAGTCATCCTCACTTTAAGCAAGCAAAGTTGTGTCATCAACGCATTTCAGGTTGTTAACGATTCTTCCTCCAATCCTGATGACACGTTCTTCTTCATATAGTCCAGCTTCTCAGATTATTTGCTCAGCATACAGATTGAATAA
>NW_006934017.1:1729-2973 GCF_000298275.1 Orycteropus afer afer
GAAGTCCACGTGGATAGCCACTGTTTGTGTTGTTGAAAAAAGATATTTGCAATGAATAAGTTGTTGGTCTTGCAAAATTCTACCATGCAATCTCCAGCGTTATTTGTGTCACCAAGGCCAAAATTTCCAACTACCAGTGATTCTTCTTTGTTTCCAACTTTTGCATTCCAATCACCAGTGATAAGCAACACATCTTGATTGCATGTTCAGTCAATGTTAGACTGCAGAAGTTGATAAAAATCTTCTATTTCCTCATTTTTGGCTTTGGTGGTTGGTGCGTAAATTTGAATAATAGTAGTATTAACGGTATCAGCCGCAGGGATCCACGTGAGAAGAGAGAACCCAGGCATGCCCAAAGCAGCAGGATGGGAGAGCAGGAGAAAGGGGATTAAAAGCCAGGAACCTGGACAGAGGAGCAGTCAGCTTCAGGGGTCCAGGTGAGGAGAGAGAACCCAGGCACGCCCAAAGCAGCAGGACGGGAAAGTGAGAGAAAGGGATTAAAAGCCAGGAACCTGAACAGAGGAGCAGTCAGCCGCAGGGATCCAGGTGAGGAGAAAGAACCCAGGCACACCCAAAGCAGCAGGACAGGACAGTGGGAGAAAGGGGATTAAAAGCCAGGAACCTGAACAGAGGAGCAGTCAACCTCAGGGATCCAGGTGAGGAGAGACAACCCAAGCACGCCCAAAGCAGCAGGATGGGAGAGCGGGAGAAAGGGGATTAAACACCAGGAACCCGGACAGAAGAGCAGTCAGCTGCAGGGATCCAGGTGAGGAGAGAGAACTCAGGCACGCCCAAAGAAGCAGGACGGGAGAGCAGGAGAAAGGGGACTAAAAGGCCCAGGAACCCAGACACAGGAGGAGTCAGCTGCAGGGACCCAGCTAAGGGTGGTATGAGAGGTTTCCAACAGGGAGACAAACTTGTCTGTTGGTCTGTCCTACCGTGGTGAACTGTTGATGTGAGTTTTGAGGCTGAGCAACTGGTGTTTCAAACCCAGCAGGATGCATATGGTACATAGGTATCAGCCTAGCTTATAGACTGAGACAGACTAGGAAGAAGGCAGAGGCCATCCACTTCTCAAAGAATGGGCCAGGGAAAACCTTATGAATAGCAAAGAAACACTGATACATTACCGCGCAACTTTATGAGTAGTCTGGTTAGGTTAGAAGGTTCTCAAAATAGGACTGGGAAGGAGCTGCATCATCTGAGTAAACCCAGCCTTACTCATATGGATAAGGTAAAGCTTT
>NW_006934018.1:0-626 GCF_000298275.1 Orycteropus afer afer
TCTCTCTCTCTCTCTCTCTCTCTCTCTCTATATATATATATATATATATATATATATATATACTTTGCTGGTTTTTGTGTTTCTCTAGAGAACCCTATCCAACACACATGCATATGAGGTGAATGAAAATACCATGGCTTGGGTTAGGTGCACCTTAGTCTTCAAGGAGACATCTTTGCTCTGTATCACTTTAAAGTGGTCTTTTGCAGTAGATTTGCCCAATGCCATAAGTCTTCTGATGTCTTTACTGCTGCTTCCATTGGTGTTGATTGTAGAACCAAGTAATATGAAGCCTTTGACAACTTCAGTCTTCTCTCCATTTAGCGTGACACTGCTTATTGGTCCAGTTGTGAAGATTTTTGTTTTCTTTATACTGAGATGTAATCCATACTGCAGAGTTTAGTCTTCAATCTTCATCAGTAAGTGCTTCAAGTCATCCCACTTTCAACAAGCAAAGTTGTGTCATCTGCATATCGCCAGTAGTTTTTGGTTAACACACTGCCATCAAGTCAGATCCAACTCATAGTGACCCCTTCTTAAGTTTCTGAGGTGGTATCACTATGGAAGTAGATTGCCCAACCTTCCTTCTGAGGAGTGGCTGGTGGGTTTGAACTGCCAGCCTTCTG
>NW_006934018.1:3056-4447 GCF_000298275.1 Orycteropus afer afer
TAATAATATCTACTTTCTGAGTTTTTATGGGGGAAATTGTGTTCAGTGGTAGAATTCTTGCTTTTTATGCAGAAGATCTGGGTTTGCTTTCTGGCCAATGCACCGCATGTACAGCTACTATCCATCTGTCATAGAGACTTATGTGTCGCTGTGATGCTGAATATGTTTCAGCAGAGCTTTCATGCAAAGGAAGAAATGCCTGGTGACCTACTTCCAAAAATTAGCCATTGAAAACTGTATGGATCACAATGGTTTGATTCCCAACCAATCATGGGGATGGCACATTCCATTCCATTTTCCATAGGGTCACCATGAATTGCAGGCTGACTGAATGGTAGCCAACAACAACACCTGGAATATTTACTTTGATCTATATATTATGCTAGGAGCTCCGGTGGCGTAGCGCCTAAGGCACTTGACTGCTAACCAGAAGGCTGGCAGTTCAAAGCCACCAGCCACTCCTCAGAAGGAAGGTTGGGCAATTTACTTCCGTAGCAATACTGCCTCAGAAAACCAAGGAGGGGTCACTATGAGTTGGGTCCCACTCGACGGCACATAACAACAGCAGCAGCATATACTATGCTAAGCACTTTTCTCAAAGCTTTATAATTACCCTATGACACAGATAATATACTCCATAAAACAGATGATGAGATTAAAGAACAAAATCAAGTAACAGAAATCTGATTTCTAAAGGTGGGATACAAAACCTGTATTTGATAAAAGCCAAAGCCCATGCTTTTAACCACATCAGTTCACTGCCTCCCAGCTGGGGTTGTTTATGCAAGAATTTTCCATTTAGCTTATTTCTTGATTTTCTTCTTTCCTCCTCTTTTTTTTTTTTTTTTCTTGCAGCCAATACGTCAATAGGAGCCATCTAGTTCAAGTATGCCAAATACTGTTTATTCATTTATTTACTGCTGTTAAGTGCTTACTAAGTCTCAGGCATTCTGCCAGGGACGAGTGATGCCATGGTAAATAACATAGTCCCTGACCTTTGGAAGCCTAGACAGGGTGGCTGAAGGAGAAAGGGCCATTCATTTGGTCTCCCTTCCTTTTTCAATAACATTTTAGTTAGATTTCATCTGAAATGTATTCAACTTAATGGTGAATTTTTTAAAAAATGAAGCTTCAATAAGTAGACAAATATGCCATGTGCTTTCCCAATTCCTTGTAATCCAAATCCTTTTCCCTAGGTAATGCATTATGTTGTCTCTTTTCCTGCTCTCCCGTGTTCCTACTGCCCTCTCTGGCATCTCCTTCATCCAGCCACAAGGTAGACCCCATCACTCCAAGAGTCAGTAAGCTGGGAGGCGGGGCAAGATAGTGGACTAGGCAGAAGGATTGCACAGACCCTCTTCAACAAAGAAAAGGGAAACCAATTAACACAG
>NW_006934019.1:0-546 GCF_000298275.1 Orycteropus afer afer
TAAGCAAACAAACAAAAAACATAATGCAAGCAAAGAACTTAACAAAATCTCTGTCACACATTGTATATTTTGTAATGTCATTGTTTCTTTATTTTTATAATATATGTTGGAGGTTGGAAAGGCCTCAGGGCTTGAATGTGTAGGAATGACCAAATTGAGATGGGGAGTAGGTCTAAGGAATGAAGAGTAGGGTGCTTAGAAGTTGAAAGATTTTATGAATTGGGAATACTTGGGGTTCTCAGGGCTTTAAGAAAACTAAATTAATAAATGAGTGAAGAAAACAATTTCCGAGATGTGTTTGCTCAGAACAAATTACAAATACAACAATGATCAATTCTGTTCAGGTCATGACCATAAGATAAGCTTATATATTTTTCGAGTTTTGTTTTAGTAAATAAAGAGGTCTCAAAATCTCTATTGTAGACAATTTATGATTTAGTTTTGCCCAAAGTAAAATAAGAAAATACTTAACGATATTAAGGATGTATTTGAAATTATTTTATATCTATAACATGTCATGGAGTAAAACAATGGGTTAAGTGATAA
>NW_006934019.1:1736-3192 GCF_000298275.1 Orycteropus afer afer
TATTTTTATAGGTAAGCAGAAGTAAAGAAATCAGATGTCATATTGCACTGGGCAAATCTGCTGCAAAAGACCTCTTTAAAGTCATGAAGAGCAAAAATGTCTCTTTGAAGACTAAGGCATGCCTAACTCAAGCCTTGGTATTTTTAAATGCCTCATATGCATGGGAGAGCTGGATAATGAATAAGGAAGACCGAAGAAGAGTTGATGCTTTTGAGTTGTGGTGTTGATGAAGAATACTCAAAGTACCGTAGACTGACAGAAGAACTAACAACTCTATCCTAGAAGAAGTGCAGCTGGAATGCTCCTTGGAAATGAGAATGGCCAGACTTCATCTCACCTACTTTGTTCATGTTGTCAGAAGGGACCATTCCTTGGAGAAGGATATCATGCTTAGTAAAGTGAAAACCAAAACCAAGCCAAATTCACTGCCATTGAGTCGATTCAACTCATACTGTCCCTTGGGTTTTCGAGGCAGTATATCTATGGAAGTAGATTGCCCAATCTTCCTTCTGAGGAGTGGCTGGTGGGTTTGAACTGCCAGCCTTCTGGGTAGCAGTCAAGTGCCTTAGGCGCTACGCCACCAGAGCTTCCTGGTAAAGTGAAGGGTGAGCAAAAAAGGGGAAGGTTCTCAATAGCAAGGTTAGTGAAGGTGGTGCATGACTGGACAGTGTTTCGTTGTTATACATAGAGTTGCTATGAGTCAGAGCCAACTCAATGACACCTAACAACAACAACAACAACTTGTGTATCTGTAATAAAGCAAACATATGTTCTTATGATGTCTCCAACTGTAACCCCTCAACACATGGACCATCTAAGCCTCCTCTCCTTGTTTATCTATTGACTCCTATTCCAACAACAAGAAGTTATGTATATATGCTACACATGTGTAATAGTATCAGAACTGTTAACCAGCACTCGAGTGGCAAACTACTTAGGCATCTAGAATGCAGTGCATGGTTTTTTTTGGGTTATTTTTTGCCTTTAGTTTTACAGATTCCATTAATTTACACATACACTTAGGTTATCACCCTTTTCCTCCATCTCTTTCAGTGATGTTGTTTCATGTATTTGTAATTACAGTTAGATTGTTTTGACACATTCTGCATTCCATTCTGTGATACAACTGACCTCCTGAAAGAATTTTTTATTTGCATAGACTAAGATTCTCTCTTTGTACTGTTCAGTTAAATAGGCTTTGAAAAATGCATGATATCATATATCTGTCATTACAATATCATACATAATAATTTCACTGCCCAAAAACTTTCCTCCTGTTTCATTTATTCAACCTTCCCCTTTTCCAAAACTTCTAACATAGCTATAATTTTGATTTTTTCAGAATGTCACATAACAGGACTCATACAGAAAACAGCACTTTCAGACTTCCTTTTTTTCACTTACATTATGCACTGAAGATTCATTCATGTCCTTGTGTGGCTTGCTAACTACTTCC
>NW_006934020.1:0-1216 GCF_000298275.1 Orycteropus afer afer
CTACTTCCATAGTGATACTGCCTCAGAAACCCAAGGAGGGGTCACTATGAGTCGGGTCTGACTTGACGGCACATAACAACAACAACAACAATCTGAATAGTGACAAAATTGTTTTTGTAAAATCTTTCTACATTGAATTATAACGTGATTAGCTACTGACCAGAAGCCTTTTTTTTTTTTTATTTTTCTCTTTCTTTTCCTTTAATTACTACTTCATACTCAAAAAAGTTATTGCTATAGTTTCACAAATACTAATGACCACAATATTGTAGCTAAAACGCCAGAAAATCTGATAAAATCAGTGACTATAAAAGCACTGGCAGCAATGAAACAATAGTGCATGTTTTTAGTGCATGCAGTTGAAGCCATGTGACTCATAGCATAATTGTAATTGGGTAATAATGACAGCTCTGACCAGAGTGCATTAGAAGGTTCAAAAAATAAATTACCATAGAGTTTTAGCCTTGCAGGTATATTGATGCATGTAACTGGGCTTACAAAAATGGGGGTTGCTGTGAGTCAGAATCAACTCAATGGCAGTGGGTTTTTGTTTTGTTTTGTTTACTACATATGTAGAAAGAGGATAGAGAAATTCAATACCATCTGTCAGAACAAGGCCAGGGGTGACTATAGAACAGACCATCAATTGCTCATATGCAAGTTCAAGCTGAAGCAAATTAAAACAAGTCCACTAGAGACAAATTACAACCTTGAGTATATCCCAGATGAGTCTAGAGACATCTCAAGAATAGATTTGATGTATTGAACAATAAAGACTGAGTTGTAGGATGACATCAAGGACATCACACATGAAGGAAGCAAAAGATCATTAAAAAGACAGGAAAGAAAGAAAAGTCCAATGGCCATCAGAGGAGACTAAAACTTGCTCTTGAATGTAGAGTAGCTAAAGCAAACAGAAGAAATTACATAAAAGGGCTGAACAGAAGATTTCGAAGGGAAGCTTGAGAAGACAAAGTAAAGTATTATAATGAAATGTGCAAAGATCTGGTGTTAAAAAAACCAAAAGGGGTCCGATAGAGCCTGGTGGAACCACTGAGACTATGGTCCCTAGCTGCCCTTCAGGTCTGGAATTGAACCCACATATGTGGCTTCCAGCCAAACAAAAGACTGGCATATGAATTGAACATGTACCTGAGGTAGATACACTCCTTGGAGAGAACAATCATGGGAGAAAGAAGGGCTGCTTATGCACAGG
>NW_006934020.1:2506-3509 GCF_000298275.1 Orycteropus afer afer
TGTAATCAATTTGAATCTTTACTAGCGGTGACCATTTTAGATTTTAAAATTACAGCATTCTCATTCAGATTCCAGGGACCTAAGAATAATCTCCATTTGCCAAGGACAGCAGGGCCATACAGGAGGCTGACAATGGGAAATGAGACAGGTGGTGAGTGTATAAGTGCTGCCAACTAGCAAATAGAGGAGCACAGCACGGTACCCTGCTTACATAGATAACATACAAAGAAAATGAAAATCTTGGGCAAGTCACTCCAATATACAATCACCAATTAAATATAAGCACAAAAACATCACAATGCCTCAGAGACAACAGAGCATCACAGTCCACACAAAGAAGCAAGGTAAAGCAGGAGAAACAAGGGAACAGGATAGAGATCCAAAACACATCCCTGAGGAAGATACAGCATTAGAACTCCCTGATAAGGAATTCAAGAGAATTCTACTTAGGTATCTTCAACAAATTGAGAGACAGATCAAGGAAAACACCGACAAAATTGAGAAAAACACAGAAAAAACCCTAGACAATTTTGAAAGACAGTACAAGAACAAAATGACAAAATAAATGAAAGATTAGAAATGATACAAAATCTACAGACAGAAATCAAGAAGATTAATACTAAATTTTCAGAAATAGATGAGACATTGAATGGGCAAAGGAGTAGAAGTGAATCAACGGAAGACAGAATTAGAGAGATTGAAGGCAAATACTTGAATACTTCTTTGGAAAGGGATCAATCAGAAAAAAAGAGCAAAACAAAATGAAGAAAGCCTAAGGTTCATGTGGGATGCCATCAAAAGGAATAACCTATGTGTAATCGGCATTCCAGAACAGGAAGACACAAATAAAGCCACAGAAAACAATTGTCGAAGATTTGTTGGAAGAGAATTTTCCTGGTATGATAATGAGGTGTAATAAATTACTTTGTATGGCTTTTCTACTCATAAGTCATTGTAAACTCAGTGGTGGAATGAGCAACTGAGAAGCTCCTGATTGTAAATG
>NW_006934021.1:0-647 GCF_000298275.1 Orycteropus afer afer
AGACAATTTCACTGGAGAATTCAACTAAACATTCAGAGAAGAACTGACACAATCCTACTCAGACTATTCCAAAACACAGAAAAAGATGGAATCCTCTCTAACTCATTTTATGAAGCAAGCATAACCTTGATACCAAAACCAGGCAAAGACATCACTCAAAAGGAAGCTACAGACCAATATCCCTCATGAATACAGATGCAAAAATCTTCAACAAAATCCTAGCTGATAGACTCCAACAACATATCAAGAAAATCATTCATTATGACCAAGTGGGGTTCATATCAGACATGCAGGGATGGTTCAACATTAGAAAAACAATCAATGTAATCCACCACATAAATAAAACAAAGGAAAAGAACCACATGATCATATCAATCGATGCAAAAAAAGTCGTTTGATAAAATCCAACAATTCATGATCAAAATTCTCAGCAAAATAGGAATAGAAGGGACATTCCTCAACATAATAAAGGGCATCTATGCAAAACCAACAGCCAACATTGTTTTCGCTGGAGAGAGACTGAAACCACTCCTCTTGAGAACAGGAACCAGAAAGGATGCCTGCTATCACCACTTTTATTCAACATTGTACTGGAAGTCCTAGCCAGGGCCATAAGGCAAGAAAGGGAAATCAAAGGCATCCAAATT
>NW_006934021.1:2112-3088 GCF_000298275.1 Orycteropus afer afer
TTACTAGGTATATATCCTAAAGAAGTGAGAGCCATGATAAGAACAGACATATGCACACCCATGTTCATCGCAGCACTATTTACAATAGCCAAAAATGGAAACAACCTAGTTGTCCACCAACTGAGGAATAGATAATCAAACTATAGTACATATGCACAGCAGAATACTATGCAACTTAAAGAATAACTCAGAATCTGAAAAACACCACATAACATGGAAACTTGGAGGACATTATGCTGAGTGTAATAATTCAATAACAAAAGGACAAATACTGTATTAGTCCATTATTGTAAAAGTCAAGGATAGGTTTATCTATAGAAGTAAATTTTCCTTGTTGGTTACCAGGGGTGGGAGGGTAGGGTAGGGAACTCATTAGATAGGTAGAGATTATTTATTTGAGTGAAGAGAAGGGCAATGTACCAAATGTGAGTGATCAACATGATGGCATTGAAGATGAGAAGACATAGAGAGGTACATGGGAGGTACAGAGAACAAAGATGAACCTTTTGCACATGCAGTACTGCGTTTTCAATGAAGGGAAACCTGGGCTTATTGGTGGAAAAAAGGGTGGACAGGCTGAACCAGTAGGTATGTCTATGAAGCAGAGAGTGTACCCAAGACCATGTATAGGATTGGCAGACAGTGGTCCTATGAATATTTGTATTATCTGAATTCCCAGGTGTATAATAGAGCTGACAAGGTGCAAGGTTTTAGTCACTTCTTAGTCAAAGCCAGCTACCCAGAGGGATTGAGTAGTTATACCTGTGGGCTTGGGACCGTAGTTGCAGGGGACATCAAGCTCAATTGGCATAACATACTAGACAAAACATTGTTCTACCTCCTACTTTGGCAAGTAGCGACTGGGATCTTAAAAGCTTGCAAGCAGCCATCTAGATGCAATGATTGGTCTCTCCATGTCCAGAGCAAAGAAGAATTAAGAGAATCTAAGATTCATGGAAACAATTAGTCCCAGCAA
>NW_006934022.1:0-1729 GCF_000298275.1 Orycteropus afer afer
ACATAAAGATTGATATCTGAGAGATAAGTTGCCAGAAATGGACTGGTGTTGAACATTTTTTAAATTAGATAACTTATGGTGTACTGTGCTAGGAATGACAAATTGAATAGAAATGGTTTCACAGACATCATTAAAAGGAACATTTCAAGATCTATTCTGAAATTCAATATGTCTGTGATAGGATGATGTTCATATACTTATGAGAAAGACCAGTTAATACTACAGTTACTGAAATTTATGCACCAATCACTAAAGCCAAAGATGAAGAAATTGAAGATTTTTACAAATAAGTAGAGTCTGAAATTGAACAAACATGAAATCAAGATGTATTGATAATTACTGGTGATTGGAACACAAAGCTTTCAAACAAAGAAGCATCAATGTTTGGAAAATATGGGTTTGGTGATAAAAGTCATGCTGGAAATCTCATGATAGAATTTGGCAAGAACAATGACTTATTCATTGTAATTACCATATCACAACAACATAAATGGTGGCTATACATGTGGACCTCACCAGATGGAATACACAGGAATCGATTCTATTACCTTTGTGGAAAGAGATTATGGAGAACTTCAATATCATCAGTAAGAAGTAAGTCAGGGGCCAACTGTGGGACAGACCATCATTTTTTCTACACAAGTTTAATTTCAGGCTGAAGAAAATTAAAACAAGACCATGAGAGCAAAAATATGACCTTCAGTATTTCACACCTGAATTAAGAGACTAACTGAAGTCTATATTTGATACAGGAGCTCTGGAAGAATAGTGCCTAAGGCACTTGGCTGCTAACCAGAAGGCTGGCAAATCAAACCCACCAGCGACTCCTCAGAAGGAAAGTTGGGCAATCCACTTCCATAATGATACTGTCTCGGAAACCCAAGGAGGGGTCACTATGAGTCGGATCCAACTGGATGGTACACAGCAACAACATATTTGATTCATTGAACACTAATGTCTGAAGACCAGAAGAGTTGTGGAATGACATCAAGAGCATCATATGTGCAAAAAAAAAAAAAAAAAAAAAAAAAAGGCATTAAAAAACACAGGAAAGGAAGAAAAGACCAAATATAGGTTTCAGAAGAGACTTTGATACATGCTCTTGAATGGAGAGTAGCTAAAGTGAATAGAAGAATTAATGAAGTAAAAGAGCTGAAGAAAAGATTTCAAAGGGAAGGGTGAGAATAAAAGTAATGTTTTATAATGAAATATGCAAATACATGTAGTTAAAAAATGAAAAGGTAAAAATATGCCCAGCATTTCTCAAGGTGAAGAAAAAATTCAAGCCTCATGTTGCAATATTGAAGGACTTTGTGGGCAAAATAGGAGTTTTGGTGGTTCAGTGGTTAAATAATTTGTATGTCAACTGAAAGATCAGAAGTTCAAACCCATAAGTAGCTCCATGGGAGAAATATGAAGCAGCCTGCTTCCAGAAAGATTTGTAGCCTTGGAAATTTGATGGGGGAAGTTTTATTCTGTCTTATAGGGTCAGAATGAATCAATATTACTCAATGTCAATGGATTCAGTTTGGTTTTATGAGAAAAATGCTGAACAATGCAGAAATCATCAAAAAAAAAAAAAGAATACACAGATACACTGTACCAAAAATAATCAGCTGATGTACAATCATTTCAGGAGGTAGCATATGATCAAGAACTGAAGGTATTTAAGAAAGAAATCCAAAATTCACAGAAGGAACTTGCAAAAAAACAAGGTTCCAGGGACTGA
>NW_006934023.1:0-1037 GCF_000298275.1 Orycteropus afer afer
GAAGGTTGGGCAATCCTACTTCCGTAGTGATACTGCCTCGGAAACCCAAGGAGGGGTCGCTATGAGTCGGGGCTGACTCGACGGCACATAACAACACAACAACAAACTCAAACTCATTGCTGTGGAGTCAATTTGACTCATAGCAATCCCTCCTTGAGTTTCTGAGGTTGTATCTCTGTGGAGGTAGATTGCCCAATCTTCCTTCCAAACAGTGGCTGGTAGATTCAAACTACCAGCCTTCTGGTTAGCAGCAACCCTATAACCTCACTCATTCCAACAATTGTGAAGATGGCACTGGGCCAGGCAACATTTTGGCTGTTGTGCATGGGGTAACCATGAATCAAAGTTGACTCTATGACAACTAAGAAAAACAACAAAAACAAAATGTAAAAACCACTTTTGTTATAATTCCTAGACCTATTGTAGCAGACATTATTGGTGCTCTGGAACAATTCCCTAAGATCTTTTTTTACTCTTTCTGCACACACATTCCCAACTCCAATGTGCTTTAGGTTTTAAAGTCTCACACCTATGACATATCAGTAGCACTTTGCTTACCCATCCATCCCATGGAGTTTCTATCCTCCTGGGGCAGCCTTGGCCAATGATGGACTGGTGAAGCTTGTGAAAGCCAATTTCCCTTGCCACAACTGGAGACAATGTGATGTGTATTTTACACTCCAGAAAACCCTGTGGGATCCACCTGAAGTTGTAGCTTTTCCAAAAACTGTTTAGCATTTTCCCCTTCCATGTCACTTTCTTATCAGATTCTCCTGGGAGTTATTTCTTAATAATTCATTCACACACACATGCTGGTTTCAGGTTCTACTTCCAGAAAACCTACCCTATAACAGATGCATATAGAATACCAGCAGGCAGCCAAACAAAATACAGGCATATGAGTTGAACATTTACCTCAAGTAGATACACTCCTTGGAGAGAACAATCATGGGAGAAAGAAGAGCTGCTTATGCACAGGGAGACAGCTCAGGGGGCAGGAGTGTATGGAGGGATGGACACTCGGAAGAGGTAACTAT
>NW_006934023.1:3697-4143 GCF_000298275.1 Orycteropus afer afer
AACTTTGCTTGCTGAAAGTGAGGATGACTTGAAGCAATTACTGATGATTAAAGATACAGTCTGCACGATGGATTATACCACAATATAAAGAAAACAAAAGTCCTCACAACTGGTCTAATAAACAGCTTCATGGTGTTTGGAGAAAAGATTGAAGTTGTCAAGATTTTCATATTACTTGGCTCTAAAATCAACACCAACGGAAGCAGCAGTCAAGACAAAATGAGGTATTGCATTGGGCAAATCTGCTGCAAAGGCCCTCTTTCAAGTGATGATGAGCAAAGGTGTCTCCTTGAAGACTACCCACTGTCATTGAGTCAGGTCAGACTCATAGCAACCCCTCTTTGGGTTTCCAAGGCAGTGTCACTACAAAAGTAGGTTGCCCAACCTTCCTTCCGAGGAGTGACTAGTGGGTTTGAACCGCCAGCCTTTTGGTTATCAGTCAAATG
>NW_006934024.1:0-3173 GCF_000298275.1 Orycteropus afer afer
AATGACATGAGACAAAGTATATGTGAACTGCTGTATGAAAAGTGAATTTACTCTGTAAATCTTCACCCAAATCCTAATAAAAAAAAAAGAAAAAAAAAAGATCATTTACAGGAGACTTGCCCAGTGCGATATGTCATCTGATCTGTTGACTGTTGCTTCCATTGGTATTGATTGTGGAACCAAGTAATATGAAGTCTTTGACAATTTCAATCTTTTCTCCATTTACGATGATGATGCTTATTGTTCTAGTTGTGAGGGTTTTCATTTTCTTTATGCTGAGAAGTAATCCATACTGCAGCCTGTAGTCTTTGATCTTCATCAGTAAGTGCTTCAAGTCATCTTCATTTTCAACAAGCAAAGTTGTGTTGTCTTCATATTACAGGTTGTTTATTGACCTTCTCCATCACCTCTTTCCACAGACATAGCTGATCTGATTCCTGTGTATTCTATCTGGTGATGTCCATGTGTATAGCTGTCATTTCTCTTGTTGAAAAAATGTGTTTGCAATGAATAAGTCATCAATCTTGGAAAATTCTATCGTGTGATCTCCAGCATCATTTCTATCACCAAGGCCATACTTTCCAGCTACTGGTGGTTCTTCATTGTCTCCAATTTTTGCATTCTAATCACCAGCAATAATCAACATTTCTTAGTAAAAATCTTCAATTTCCTCGTCTTTGACTTTGGTGGTTGGTGTATAAATTTGAATAATAGTATTATTAACTGGTCTTCTTTGGACACGTATGGATATTATCCTATCACTGACAGCACTGTAGTTCAGGATGTATCTTGAAACATTTTTTGTGATGATGAATGCCATACCATTCCTCTTCATTTTTTTCATTCCTAACATAACAGATCACATGATTGTCTGATTCAAAATGGCCCAGACAATCCATTTTAGCTCACTAATGCCTAGGATATTGATCTTTATGCATTACATATAATTTTTGACAACTTCCAATTTTCCTAGATTCATACTTCACACATTCTGTGTTCTAATTATTAATGGATGTTTGCAGCTGTTCTTTCCTTTTTGAGTCATGCCACATCAGGAAATGGAGGTCCTAAAAGCTTTACTCCATCCATATCATTAAGGTCTATTCTACATTAGGGACACAGGTCTTCCTTAGTTGTATTTTGAATGCCTTCTGACCTGAGGGGCTCATCTTCTGGCACTATATGGGACAATGTTTCAGGATTATTCATAAAGTTTTCCAGTAATCTATTTACTGGACAGTGTTTCACTGCTATTCCTAAGGTTTCACTGCCAATTCTTTGATAAGCAGATGGCCCCTTTCTTCTTCCAAGTCTGTATTAGTCTGAAATCTCTGCTGAAACCTGTCCACCATAGGAAAACCTGCTGGTATTTGAACTGATGTCATAGCCTCCAGCCTCACAGCAACAAGCAAGCCACTACAGCATGACAAACTGACAGATGAATGGTAGATTTTACATACTTAAATTTGAGTACAAAACCAATAGATTTCTGCAATAAAAACATTTAAGTAATGAATAAAACCAAAAAACAATGTCACTGCCGTTGAGTCAAACCTGGCCCATAGTGACCCCTCCTTGGGTTTCTAAGGCAGTATTACTATGGAAGTAGATTGCCCAACCTTCCTTCTGAGGAGGGTTTGAACCACCAGCCTTCTGGTTAGCAGTCAAATGCTTAGGCACTATACTACCTGAGCTCCTAAGTAATGAAAAGGTTATACATTAAAAAGTTAATTATATTTCTAGTAAATTCATGGTATAAAACATAGTCTTGATAGCAGATGTCATTGGTACTCTACTGTATCCCTTTTAGTAATTCCCAGTGCAGCTTCCCACTGGCTAGAATCTTTGTCCCTTTGCCTAAGAAGTCATCAAGGTTGCCAGAACCTATTCTTTCCATCTAAGTGGCCAAAAGTACTGGGAAATTAAAACTTTTCAGGAGTAGGAGTTCTGGAAGATGGTAGAATAGACAGATAAACTACCCAGACCATCTTCAACAAAGAAAAGGGGAACCAATTAACACAGATACAGAAAACAATCCTGGAGCTCTGAGCTTTGAAAGGAAGGATATAGAAGTGGACTAAACTCCACATAGTAGAAGAACTTTCACGAAAACACTGAAAAAGGAGACATATAGGTCTGCGGTCTGTCAGCAATCTTGATGGCATAAAAGTGTGGATATTGCCAAGTGGTGTTTGGACTTAAGAATTAAACTGAAAAATGGCCCTGCTAGCCAGGGGCTGCATGGAAGACTGCACTGGTAGCTGGTGAATAAAAGGGAAACAATGAAGTGGGAAATGGGCTGAGCTGTGCACTTTTGCCTGTCTGGAGGGTGCAGCCATTTTGAATGTTTTCATTTTGGATATTTAAAGCAACAGAGTTCTCTAAGATTCCAGGGACCTAATAATAGTTCCTTGCCAGGAACCACAAGGACATTCCAGACGCAAATTACTGGGAAGTTAGTATATTCCCCTTGTTACTCTTATACCCCACAACTTCATGGACAATGGAGGTTTTTTTTTTTTTTTTTTTAGTTTATTTGTTTTTTGTCTGTTTTAAAATTATTATTATTATTATTATTATCCTTTCCCTCTTCCTGGTTCCCATTTTATTTTCTTGTGGTTAACCCCATTCTTTTTTTTTCTTTTTTTCATTTTTTCCACCATAATAGACAAGGAAGAATGTTATTTAATCATTAAAGAATCAATTGAACAAGAAGATATCACCATAATAAATATCTTTGGACCCAATGAAAGAGCCCCAAAATACATAAATCAGTCTTTAACAAAATTAAAAAGGTAAAGAGATGACTCTACAGTTGCAGGAGGAGACTTTAATACACCACTTTCAATGGAAGATAGAACTGGAAAGAAACTCAGCAAAGACCCAGAAGAGCTAAACAATACAATCTACCAACCTGAACTTGTAGATATCTACAGAGCACTTCACCCAACAAAGGCACAATATACATTCTTTCCCAGTGCACATGGAACAATCTCCATGATAGACCATATGGTAGGCCATAATGCAAGCATTAATATATTTAAAAGTATTGAAATAACCAGAGACATCAATTGGCAAGTGAGGACAACTACAAACAAAAAGAGGGAAAAGACTATGTACTTACAGAATTTCTAAATGGTGAGGAAGTTAAGAAAGTTGAAAGATAGAATGGA
>NW_006934025.1:0-810 GCF_000298275.1 Orycteropus afer afer
TAGAAGGCTGGTGGTTCAAACCCACCAGCCCCTCCTTGGAAGGAAGATGGGGCAATCTACTTCCATAGTGATACTGCCTTGGAAACCCAAGTAGGGGTTGCTATGAGTCAGGGCCGACTCGATGGCACTTAACAACAACAACAGTAACAACATCATAGTGGAGGGATTGCAAGTTCCTTAGACTGGATATTTTCTATATCCCAAAGCCTAAGTGACAGGCCACGTAGACCAGCATTATTAGGCCTCAGAGGGTAGGGGGTGTAGACTTCATCATGCCTCTTCCTTCTCTGATACTTGTTGACAGGTGGTGATTTGGGAACTCAGTATACACAGTTTAAGTTTTATCTGGCTGTTTTAGAATGACAAAGAGTACTTATTTACTCTGGCTGTTTTAAAAAAAAACTAGAGACACAAGGTCAAATGGAGTTCTTTGTCCCATAGTTGACCCCATTGGGTTTTGGATTGGGCTTCTTTTTATATGTTTACAATTTTTTTTTTCTCCATTACTACCATTAATATACTTTATTGAGGAGGAATGGAGAAGGCATGGCACCTTGTCGAATCTTAAGGACTGTCTTCTCACAGGTGCCAGAGATGTGGTGATGAACAAAAAAAGTGTATTACTTACCCATATGGAACTTACAGTTAGAAGGAAAGACTTGTGATATTAAAATTTAATACATTTTGATTTAATTTTTATTATTATTATTATTTGTTTTCTTGTGATTTGGGTGAAAATTTACAGAGCAAATACACTTTCCATACAGCAGTTCACATACACTTTGTCTCATGACATTGACCACAATTTAC
>NW_006934025.1:2042-3158 GCF_000298275.1 Orycteropus afer afer
GGTGTTTTGCAGATTCTACATTATTCTTTAGGGTTGCATAGTATTCCATTGTATGTATGTACCATAGTTTGGATATCCATTCCTCAGTTGATGGACACCAAGGTTGTTTCCGTCTTTTGGCTATTGTAAATAGTGCTGCGATGACCATGGATGCACATATGTCTGTTCTTGTCATGGCTCTCACTTCTTTAGGATATATACCTAGAAATGGAATAGCTGGGTCAAATGTTATTTCTAGTTCCAACTTTTGAAGGAATCACCATACTGCTTTACACAATGGTTGTACCATTTTACAGTTCTACCAGCAGTGTAAGAGTGTCCCAATCTCTGCACATCCTCGCCAGCATTTGTTATTTTCTGTCTCATTGAACTTTACTACTAGTGCTGGAGCAATGTGGTATCTCATTATTGTTTTGATTTGCATCTCTCTAATAGCTAATAATCGTGAGCATTTCTTCATATGTTTGTTGGCCACTTGAATATCGTCCTTGATGAAGTGTCTACTGATATCTTCTGCCTATTTTTTAATAGGATTCTTTGTCTTTTTGTTATTGAGGTGTTGGAGATTTCTATAAATTCTAGAGATAAGTCCCTTGTCAGATATGTTCTTACCAAATATTTTTCCCATTCTGTATGTTCTTTTTTGACTCTTTTGGAGAAGTCTTTGGAAGCACATAAAAATTTAATTCTTTGAAGGTCTAAATCATCTGGTTTCTCTTCTGCTGTTTGTGCATTTTGAGTTATGCTTAAGAGTCTATTTATGCCATATATTAGGGTCCCTAAATTTGCCCCTAGTTTTTCCTTGAGGAACTCTATAGTTTTGGGTTTCACATTTACGTCTTTGATCCATCTGGAGTTCGTTTTTGTGTATTTTGTGAGGTATAGATCTTGTTTCATTTTTCTGAAAATGGATATCCAGTTTTGCCAGCACCATTTAATAAATAAACATTCTCTTCCCCATTTAATGGATTTTGGCCCTTTGTCAAAGATCAGCTGACTATAGGTCAATGGATCTATTTCTGGGTTCTCAATTCTATTCCATTGGTTAATGTATCTGTCATTAAACCAATATCAGGCAGTTTTGACTACTGTGGCTGTATAGTAGGTTTTGAGATC
>NW_006934026.1:0-715 GCF_000298275.1 Orycteropus afer afer
ATGCTACAGTGTGTGAAAATCAAGGTGATAAATTTCTATTTCTATACTAGCTTTTTAAAAAATTTTCATTGTTCTTGAGAATATACACAGCCCAATATACACCAATTCAATGTTTCTGTACGTCCAATTCAGTGACACTTAGTCCATTATTTGAGTTGTGCAACTATTCCCACCCTCCTTCTTTGAGTTTTTCCTCCCCATTAACATGAGCTCTCTGATGCTAAGCTTCCTATCTTACCTTTTGAATTGAACAGAAATCTGGCGGTTCAAACCCACCAGCCACTCTTCGGAAGGAAGATGGGGCAGTGTTTCGTTCTGCTGTGCATGGGGTCGCTATGAGTCGGAAACGACTCGACGGCACTTAACAACAACAACAACAACATGAGCTCTCTGATGCTAAGCTTCCTATCTTACCTTTTGAATTGAACAGAAGTCTGGCGGTTCAAACCCACCAGCCACTCTTCGGAAGGAAGATGGGGCAATCTACTTCTGTAATGATACTGCCTCAGAAACCCAAGGAGGGGTTGCTATGAGTTGGGTCTGACTCGATGGCACATAACAACAACATATATTAACTGGGAGCTCTGGTAGCATAGTGGCTGAGGCACTTGACTGCTACAAGAAGGCTGGTAGTTCAAACCCACCAGCCACTCCTCCAAAGGAAGATGGGGCAATCTACTTCCGTAGTGATACTGCCTCGGACACCCAAGGAGGG
>NW_006934026.1:2005-3163 GCF_000298275.1 Orycteropus afer afer
GGAAGGAAATGGGTTACCCCCTAGAGGCTCCATGAGGAACCAGCCCTGTGACTCCCAGAAGACTTGTTTTGGACTTCTGTCCTCTAGACTGTAAGAAAAAATTTGTGTTAAGTTACTAATTTGTGGCAATTTGTTACAGCAACCGTAGGAAACTAATACAGCATGGATCTCAATTGTTTTTACATGTAGATGATGACCCCAAGGGGACAAGTGTTATGAAACAAGTGTTATGACACATTATGAAACCCTGAACTCTCACCAAAGTAAAGTGTGTGTGAGACTGTGCATATGTGTGAGTGCATGTGTGTGTGTATGTGTGCATTTGGTGAGAGCAAAGCATACTAAACACATTATAAGCATATGACTCAGTAATATAAAAAATGACTAATGTTCAACTTTAAAGAAAAGGTAAGTATTACTAATCTAATACACTTCTTTTTAAACCTTATTACTTTGACTCTGCAGAGAATATTAACAAGTAGTTAGTTTTGAAGAGTAAACTTAATTACACCTTATTTGATTGTTTATAATGATAATACATATGATGGTTGGAGCTGTGTGTCGAGTTGACTGGAGCCCAGTTGTGTGTGGTTGTTCCCATGATGGGATCAGATGACTGTGTTCTGAGTGGCCAATTTGTTCAGGGGGAGTTTCCCTAGGGGTGTGGCCTGCTTCCAGGATACCCAGGGACATCCTGGGAAGAGAGACTTTCTTCTGTGGATCAGGATTCTGTTGTGCTGCCTACAACTGTCTGTGAGTGAGCAGTCCACCGTTCGGCCTGGAGATCTTAGATTCATCATTCATTGGAGTCAACAGCCGGTGTACTGCCTGCCAGCCTTGAGCTTCTTGGCCCCCTGCAGTTGTGGAAGCTAGGGAAAGCCTCCAGCCTGACGTTTGCTCCAGGGACTTTGGACTTGCTGGCTTCTATACGTTTGTGCACTGAACACTTTCCCTTGTTACCTGGCCAACTGACTGGAAGAGATCCATATTTGTGCCCATTCCAAAGAAAGGTGATCCCACAGAATGTAGAAATTATAGAACAAATAATTAATATCACATGCAAGTGAGATCTTACTGAAGATAATTCAGAAACGTTTGCAGCAGTATATTGACAGAGAACTTCCAGAGGTTCAAGCCGGATTCAGAAGAGGACGTGGA
>NW_006934027.1:0-3215 GCF_000298275.1 Orycteropus afer afer
GCAAATCTGCTGCAAAGGTTTAAAGTGCTGAAGAGCAAAGATGTCTCTGAAAACTAAGGTGCACCTAACCCAAGCCACAGTATTTTCAATCACGTCATATGCATGTGAAAGCTGGACAGCGAATAAGGAAGACCGAAGAAGAGTTGATACTTTTGAGTTGTGGTGTTGGTGAAGAATACTGAAAGTACCATGGACTGCCAGAAGAACTAACAGAAGATGTGCAGCCAGAATGCTTCTTGGAAGTTAGAATGGCCAGACCTCATCTCACCTACTTTGGTCATGTTTTCAGAAAGGACCATTCCCTGGAGAAAGATATCATGCTCAGTAAAGTGGAGGGTCAATGAAAAAGGATAAGGCCCTCAAGGAGATGGATTAACACAGTGGCTGCAATGATGGGCTCAGGTATAGCAAGGATTGTGAGACAGGTACAGGATCAGGCAGTGTTTTGTTCTGTTGTACATAGGGTCACTATGAGTCGGAGCCAACTTGATGGCACCTAACAACAACAATAATGGTTAATGATCATGAACATGTTTTCATGTGTTTGTTGGCTGCCTGGATATCTTCTTTGGTGAAGTTTCTGTTCATGTCCTTTGCCTATTTTTGAATTTGTCTTTTTGGTGCTGAGGTATTGAAGTTAAATATATTTTAGAGATAAGTCCCTTACAGAATACGTCATTACCAAATACTTTTTCCCAATCTGTAGATTCTCTTTTTACTCTTTTGGAGAAGTCTTTTGATGCACATAAGAATTTAATTTTTGAAAGGTCTCAGTCAACTAGTTTCTCTTCTGCTGTTTGTGCATTTTGGGTTATGCTTGATAGTCTATTCATGCCATAAATTAGGGCCCCTAGGTTTGCCCTCATTTTATCTTTGATGAACTTCAAGTTTGGGGTTTTACATTTAGGTCTTTGATCCATCTTGAATTTGTTTTGTGTATGGTGTAATGTATGGATTTTTTTCATTTTTCTGCAAATGGATATCTATTTTGCTAGCACCATTTGTTAAAGAGGCTATCTTGCCTCCTATTTAATGGGTTTTGTCCCTTTGTCAAAGATCAGCTGCCCAGTCAAGTGCCATCTTCACAATCCTTGCTATACTTGAGTGCATTGTTGCAGCCACTGTGTCAATCCATCTCATTGAGGGTCTTTTTTTCAGAAGTTGATCACCATGCTTTTCTTCTGAGGCACCTCTGGTAGACTTGAATTTCAAACGTTTCAATTAGCAATCATTTTCACTACCCAAGGACTCTGGGGGCAGGGGAAAAGACCATTTATACTGGTACTTTTCTGGAAATCCAAGGAGCTCTGGTGGTGTAGTGGTTAAGGCATTTGGCTGCTAACAAAAAGGTTGGTGGTTCAAACCCACCAGCTGCTCTGTGAAAGAAAGATGAGGCAGTCTCCTTCCATAAAGATTTATAACCTTAGAAACCCAATGGGGATCGTTATGAGTCAGAATCTACTTGATGGCAGTGAGTCGAGTTTTGGAAATCCTACCAAATTAGATACCCAGAAGATTATGCACTTCTCTTGATAAGCATACAAGGAATAGTGGGTTCTTCAGGTTCCTGCCAGGGTGTTTTGTTCTGAAGCAGCAATCTTCTCTAAACAAGGTGCCAAGTGTTTGTTTATTCATTTAAACAGGAAGAAGCTTGGTCCCACAATTGAATGCTGGGAGGTGAGGAGATTTGAAGAATATACTGCAGACTGGTGCTCTGACTGGGGAAAATTAATTCATTTCAGTTGATAGATGGCAATAAACCAAGCCTACTCTGAGCAAAAAAAAATCTCTTGTTCAATTTATCCTACTTCCACAAAGTGCCAGTCCCCCTTACTGTCAATGCTACCAACTTTCTGTGTCTAGGTCTTGAGATTACCCCATTTAGGGGAATCTTTGATGCAGTTTATCCAGTTAAGATGAGCCCTGTCGTGCCTAGAAGGCAGTGATAGAATTCTTGGCCTCTGCTCAGGAGACACAGATTCGATTCCTGGTCAATGCACCTTATGAGTAACCACCACCCGTCTGTCAGTGGAGGCTTGTGTGTTGCTATCATGCTGAACAGGTTTCAGTGGAGCTTCCAGACTAAGATAGAGTAGGAAGAAAGACCTGGAAATCTATTTCCAAAAATCAACCAATGAAATTATTCTGGAAGGAGAGTCTAGAACAGGAACAGGTAATAGACTATGTGGCTAATTGCCTCCATGAACCAGAACTGGAAACCAGCTATCATTATTGAATGTTTTGATAAAAGACTCTATAGAAGAACCCTAATCAAAAGGGGGAAAATGTAGAATAGGATTTCAAATTCTCCTGGAATCCATACTTTCTGGACCCATTGAGGTTGGATTAACCCCTCAAATTATTGCCCTGAGTTAATCTTTAAATCTTAAACCAAAAATATCACCCTAAATCTTTAAACCAAACAATGCTGTTGTGTTGTTGTTGTTATGTGCATCAGTTCAGTTCTGGCTCATAGTGACCCTCTGTACAACAAAACAAAACACAACCCAGTCCTGTGCCATCCTCACTATGCTGGAGCCCATCATTGCAGCCACTGTGTCAATCTATCTTGTTGAGAGTGTTCCTCTTTTACATTGTCCCTCTACCAGAAGCTCTGGTAGTGTAGTGCCGAAGGCATTTGACGGCTAACCAGAAGGCTGGCGGTTCAAACCTATCAGCCACTCCTCAGAAGGAAGATAGGGCAATCTACTTCCATAGTGATACTTCCTCAGAAACCCAAGGAGGGGTCGCTATGAGTCGGAAACGGCTCTACAGCAGTGGGTTTGGCTTGGTTTTTCTGCTTTACCAAGTACGATGTCCTTCTCCAGGGACTGATCTCTTTTAACAACATGACCAAAGTAAGTGAGATGAAGTCTGACCATTCTTGCTGCTAAGGAGCATTCTGACTGTACTTCTTCTTCCAAGATAGATCTATTTATTCTTCTGGCAGTCCACAAGTATATTCAATACTCTTCACCAACACCACAATTCAAAGGCATCAATTCTTCTGCAGTCTTCCTTATTCATTGTCCAGCTTTCACATGCATATGAAGCTATTGAAAACTACCATGGCTAGGGTCAGGTGCACTTTAGTCTTCAGAGAGACATCTTTGCTCTTTAATACTTTAAAGAGATCTTTTTTTTTTTTATTAGGATTTGGGTGAAGATTTACAGAGTAAATTCACTTTTCATACAGCAGTTCACATATACTTTGT
>NW_006934028.1:0-652 GCF_000298275.1 Orycteropus afer afer
CGGTTCAAACCCACCAGCCACTCCTCGGAAGGAAGGTTGGGCAATCCTACTTCGTAGTGATACTGCCTCGGAAACCCAAGGAGGGGTCGCTATGAATCGGGTTTGATTCGACGGCACATAACAACAACAACAAAGGAAAGCCTATGTGGCAGTTCTACTCTGTCCCAGAGGGGCACTATGGCTCAGAATTCAACTTGATGGGAATAGGTTTGGTTGAGAATCTACATAAAGAGGAGCCTTGGTAGTTCAGTAGTTAGTATTCACTACAAACCAAAAGGTCAACAGTTGAAACCCACCAGCCACTCCAGAAAAGAATGATGTGGCAATCTGCTTCAGTAAAGATTTCAGCCTTGGAAACTCTATGGAGCAGTTCTACCCTGTCTTATAAGGTTACTATGAGTGGGAATCAACTTGATGGCAACAGTTTTTTTTTTTTAAAAAAAACTCATACAAAAGTCAGAGCTGCCAACCAGCTCATTCATTCTGATTCAGTATATCTAGGGTGGAGGTCTGAAAGCGTAGTGCCTAAGGCACTTGACTGTTAACCGGAAGGCTGGCAGTTCAAACCCACCAGCCACTCCTCAGAAGGAAGGCTGGGCAATCTACTTCTGTAGTAATTGTTGTTGTTGTTGTTGTTATGTGCCGTCGAGTC
>NW_006934028.1:2022-2933 GCF_000298275.1 Orycteropus afer afer
GGGTTTGAACCGCCAGCCGTCTGGTTAGCAGGCAAGTGACTTAGCCACTATGCTACCAGAGCTCCTAAAGCAACTGTATCAAAATTGAAATGATGAGTTTAGGTGAAAGGATCATTTGTTCCTTGCATTGTTATTTCAATTCTTTCATGGGCTTGAACACTTAAAAGGTAAAACAAAAAGAAATGAATATGCTATGGATCCAATCAGACTTAAGTGTAAATTACTACTCTGTCACTCACCAATAATATGATTTTGGATTAGTTAGAGTTTTTCTTCTTCATTCATTCAAGAAATATTTTATTCATTCATTGAAGAAATACGAATATTTTTATTAATTCAAGATATATCCAGTTGTTGTAGGCAGCTGGAGATACAGCAGTGAACAAAGCACACAAAAATCCCTCAGAAGTTGCATGTTACTAAACTTTGCCTCGAGGTCCTAATCTATAAAATGGGAATAATAAGAGCCCACCTCACAGAGCTGCTGTGAAGAACACATATTCATTTAACCATCATATATGTATCAGGTTCTGTACTAGTGAATACAGTTAACACATCAGACAAGTTTCTAAATTTCTGTATAGTTTATAATTTAGAGATAAATATGAACATAGTCAAATGATTTTTATTATTTGAAGTGTTTCCTATAAATATTAGTACATTTCAATGTTTCTGCTCTAATAAAGAACACTGATATGGATAATCTGAAACAATCTGTTATTTGACTTGCTTAATGCAGATTATTTTGTCTTCATAATTGTAATGCATTTTCCATAGTCTAAAATTATAAGTTTATTAGTGGTTTAGATAGCATTCAATGGACAGTCTTTTTTTTTTTTTCTTGAGATACATTGCTTTCTACCCATGTACCAGATGTCACTAAAATCTAATAAAAATTATATACCAAAACC
>NW_006934029.1:0-740 GCF_000298275.1 Orycteropus afer afer
TGCTGATGGAGCACAACTCAAAATGGGAAGAAACAGCTGTAAACATCCATTAATAATCAGAAAGTTGAATGTACAATGTATGAATCTAGGAAAACTGGAAGTTGTCAAAAATGAAATGGAATGCATAAAGACTGATATCCCAGGCATTAGTGAGCTGAAATGGACGGGTACTGGCCATTTTGAATTAGATAATCGTATTGTCTACTGTGCTAAGAATAACAAATTGAAGAGGAATGGTGATGCATTCAGCATCAAAAAACAGTTTCAAGATCTCTATTTGAAGTACAATGCTGAGGGCGATAGGATAAAATCCACACAACTATAAGGAAGACTAGTTCATAGCACCATTATTCAAATTTACACACCAACCACAAAAGTCAAAGATGAAGAAATTGAAGATTTTTACTAACTTCTGCCATCTTTAATTGACTAAACATGTAATCAAGATGTACTGTTTATTACTGGTGATTGGAATGCAAAAGTTGGAAACAAAGAAGCAGCAGCAGTAGTGGGAAAATATGGCATTGGTGATAGAAATGACTCTGGAGAACACATGATAGAATTTTGCAAGACCAACAATTTCTTCATTGCAAATGTCTTTTTCAACAGCATAAATGGTGGCTATACACATGGACCTCACCAGACAGAATACACAGGAATCAGATAGACTACAACTGTGGAAAGAGGTGATGGAGAAGCTCAATATCTCCAGTCAAAACAAGGCCAAGAGCTGACCATGG
>NW_006934029.1:3005-4149 GCF_000298275.1 Orycteropus afer afer
TGACAAGTAAAAAGGCACAGTCCCAATGTTACCAAACCACACAGCAGGCCATTAACTTAAGTCCATTGTAAGTCCCAAGGTTGGCAGAGCATAGCAGGCTGCTGAGCAATGACACGGCTACATCCAGGGTCTAAGCGTGCCATAGGCTAGAGACCATTTTCAAAGCTTCTCCTTATATACAGGAAGCAGACCACATACTCAAAGGCAGCTACCCAGCTGCTTGTGGTAGATCCCACCATGGGGCTGATTGCCAGTCTCCTCATGGGGATTAACTACTACCAGCTGCCCAGCCACTCAACCAGGCCCAGCCAAGTTGACATACAACCAAACTACCACAAGGGTCTTCCACTTTTTGTTGTCCCTCCACTTTGCCAAGCATGATATCCTTCTCCAGGGAATGATCCCTTCTTAAAACATTACCAAAGTAGGTGAGATGAAGTCTGGCCATTCTTGCTTCCAAGGAGCATTTTGGCTGCACATCTTCCAGGACAGATTTGTTAATTCTTTTAGCAGTCCATAATACTTTCAGCACTCTTTGCCAACTCCACAACTCAAAAGCATCAACTCTTCAGTCTTCCTTATTCATTGTCTAGTTCTCACATGTATATGAGAGAATTGAAAATACCATGGCTTATGTCAAGCAGACCTTAGTCTTCAAGGAAATATCTTTGCTCTTCAGCACTTGAAAGAGGTCCTTTGCAGCAGATTTGCCCAATGCTACATGACATCTGATATTTTGACTGCTGCTTCCATTGGTGTCTATTGTAGAACCAAGTAATGTGAAGTATTTGACAACTTCACTCTTTTCTCCATTTATCATGATGCTGCTTATTGGTCCCATTGTGAGGATTCCTGTTTTCTTTATATTGAGGTGTAATCCATACTGCAGATTGCAGTCTTTAATCTTCATAAGTAAGTGTTTCAAGTCATCCTCACTTTCAGTAAGCAAAGTTGTATCATCTGCATAATGTAGGTTGTTAATGAGTCTTCCTTCAATACTGATGTCACGTTCTTCTTCATATTACCCAGCTGCTCAGATTATTTGCTCAGCATATAGACTGAAATAAGTATGGTGAAAGGATACAACCCGGACGCACTCCCTTCCTGATTTTAAACCATGCAGTGTCCCCTTGTTCTGTTGGAA
>NW_006934030.1:0-1052 GCF_000298275.1 Orycteropus afer afer
TCAGGGGTCCAAGATTATCTTCTTTGTCTGTGTTAATTGGTTTCCCTTTTCTTTGTTGAAGAGGGTCTGTGCAATCCTTCTGCCTAGTCTGCCATCTTGCCCTGCCTCTTGTCATTTGATTTCTTGACTGCTGCTTCCATGGGTGTTGATTGTGGATCCAAGTAAAATGAAATGCTGCTTATTGGTCCAGTTGTAAGGATTTTTCTTTTCTTTATGTTGAGGTGTAGTCTTTACTGAAGACTGTAGTCTTTGATCTTCATCAATAAGTGCTTCAAGTCCTCTCTGCTTTCAGCAAGCAAGATTGTGCCATCTGCATATCACGTGTTGTTAATGAGTCTTCCTTTAATCCTGAGGATGCATTCTTCATATAGTCCAGCCTCTCAGATTATTTGCTCCACATGCAGATTGAGTAAATATGGTGAAAGGATACAATCCTGACACACACTTTTTTTTTTTTTTTTAAATTTTAAAGCACTCACTCACTCTCCATTTGTTCTGTTCTATCAACTGCCTCTTGGTCTATGTACAGTTTCCACATGAATACAATTAAGTGTTCTAGAATTCCCATTCTTCACAATGTTGTCCACATAATTTGTTATGATCCACACAGTTGAATGCCTTCACATAGTCAGTAAAACAGGCAATCTCTTTCTAGTATTTTCTGCTTTCAACCAAGAAATGATACCCCTCTTTCCATATCCTCTTCTGAATCTGGCTTGAATTTACAGCAGTTCCCTGTTGATGCATTGCTGCAACTGCTTTTGAAATATCTTCAGCAAAAGTTTGCTTGTGTGTGATATTAATTATATTATTCAATGATTTCCACATTATTGGATTGCCTTTTTTTTGGAATGGGCACACATATGGATGTCTTCCAGTTGGTTGGCCAGCTAGCTGCCTTCCAAATTTCTTGGCATGGATACATGAGCACTTTCAGCATTATATCTGTTGAAACATCTCATTTAGTATTGCGTAAATTCCTGGAGCCTTGTTTTTAGCCAGCGCTGTTAGTGCAGCTTGGACTTCTTCCCTCGGTACCATCGTTTTTTTTT
>NW_006934030.1:2112-3230 GCF_000298275.1 Orycteropus afer afer
ATTTTCTTCAGCTTCAGCTTGAACTTGGATATGAGCAATTTGATCGTCTGTTCCATACTCGGCCTATGGCCTTGTTCTGACTAATTATATTAAGAGTTGGTAGAGTTGGCCAAATGGAAATTTTGTTGTGGAATTCTTTGTTGTGACTTGTGTGGATAAGTTGCTGGTGATGACATAAAGAATTTTGAAGCTTATTTCTTTTTCTAGAACACAGAAGCAAATTCCTTTATAATTTTTCTGTGTAAGATTCTGTATTTGTAGTTCTCTGATAACATTTTTGAAATCAGCAAAATTATTATCAAAGATTATTTCTACAAGCTAAAGTTTTATCAGTATAATGCCATTTTATATAATTTGTTACTATTCAGAAATTTAATTTGTGCCATAAATTTCTCTGAGCTCTCTAAGCCTAGGCCTCTAGCTAGTTGGTAATGGGAGATATTCCTAAAATTTATGCAAGGTTTTGTTTAATCTGTGAAGAGCCCTGGTGGCACAGTGGTTAAGTGCTTGTCTGTTACCTGGTAGTTTGAACCCACTAGCTGCTCCCTGAGAGGAAGATGTAGCAGCAGTCTGCTTCCATAAAGACTTTAGTGTTGGAAACCCTATGGGGGTAGTTCTGCTCTGTCCTATAGGTCATTGTGAATCAGAATCAATTTAATGGCACACAACATTTTACCTGCAATTGGTTTTGGTTACATTATTTTATACATGCTTACAAATTCCTATGTTATTACTTTGTTAAACTATATTGAAAATACAGCAGAAACTGTGAAAGCCAGAACCTGTGTGAGGAGGAAATCTGTCAGAGAAGGAAATTTAAAATATATCTCAGTGAAATGCACTGTAGAAAGTGGTGATTGCACCCTGTCAAAGGTGGAAAACTTGAGAGACCCAGAAAAACCAGCAGTCTCATTGAGTTCTGGCTTTCACAGGTTTCCCTGTACTTTCCTCTTGATAAAATGAGTGGTAACAGTAGTAAAACCCAAGTCTAACACACCCTTCCATGTGCCTTTGTATTAAAAGGCTAAAAGTAAGGGTTTCTAAATATATTCATTGAAAAAACTGTTTGAAATATATCTAAAGAATATGTTTTTGTCCTAAATCTTTTTTTTTTTTTT
>NW_006934031.1:0-521 GCF_000298275.1 Orycteropus afer afer
AGAAACATGGGCTGAGCTGTAGACTTTTGCCTGTCCAGGGAGAGCAGCCATTTTGAATATTCACAAGCAGCTTGACCACTTGGATATTTAAAGAGACAGCACTCTTGCAGATGCCAGGGGCTTAAGAACAGGTTCTGCTTGCCGGCAACCCCAAGGACACTCCGGACCTGGACCCACAAGACTGAAAAAGGCAATGATAAAAAACTACCAAGAAAAGCCTGAATCACCATTGGCTGCTCTTCACAAACAGTTAACAGAGATTGAAATATAATAATGCCACGATGCCTCAGAGACAACAGACCATCACAGTCCACACAAAGAAGCAGGATAAGTGGTAGAAACAAGGGAACAGGATACAGACCTAGAACACATACCTGAAAAGAAGCAGCATTGGAACTCTCTGATAAAGAATTCAAAAGAAATATATTCAGGTATCTTCAAAGGATTGAGAGACAGACCAAAGAAAACACAGAAAAAACCTTACAAGAATTTTGGAAGAAAATACAAGAACAAAATGACAA
>NW_006934031.1:3074-4304 GCF_000298275.1 Orycteropus afer afer
GTGAAACCTAAAACTAAGCAGTTCCTCAAGGAAAATCTAGGGGCAAATTTAGGAGCCTTAATATATGGCACAAATACAATATCAAGCATAACTCAAAATGCACAAACAGCTGAAGAGAAGCCAGATAATTGGGACCTTCTAAAAATTAAATTTTATGTGCTTCCAAAGACTTCTCCAAAAGAGTCAAAAGAGAACCTAGAGATCGGGAAAAAATGTTTGGTAATGACATATCTGACAAGGGATTTATCTCTAGAATTTATAGATAACTCCAATACCTCAATAAGAAAAAGACAAACAATCCAGTTAAAAGAATGGGCAGAAGATATGAATAGACACTTCACCAAGGAGGATATTCAAGCGGCCAACAAACATGAAGAAATGCTCATGATCTTTAACTAATAGAGAGATGCAAATCAAAACAACAGATACCATCTTCCTCCAGCACTAGTAGCAAAGTTCAACAAGACAGAAAATAAGAAATGCTGGAAAGGTTGTGGAGAAATTTGGGACTCTCATATACTGCTGGTGGGACTGTAAAATGGTATATCCATTGTGGAAAGCAGTATGGTGATTCCTTCAAAAGTTGGAAATAGAAATAGCATTTGACCCCAACATTCCATTACTAGGTATATACCCTACAGAAGTGAGGGCCATGACAAGAACAGATATATGCACACCCATGTTCATCACAGCACTATTTACAACAGCCAAAAGAGGGAAACAACCTAGGTGTCCATCAACTGAGGAATGGATAACCAAACTATGGTACATACACACAATGGAATTTTATGCAATGCTAAAGAATAAGGTAGAATCTGTAAAACACTGCATAATGTGGATGAACTTGGAGAACATTATGCTGAGTGAAATAAGTCAATCACAAAAGGACAAATATTGTTGTTATTGTTGTTGTTATGTGCCGTCGAGTTGGACCCAACTCATAGCGACCCCTCTATGGAAGTAGATTGTCCCATCTTCCTTCCAAGAAGTGGCTGGTGGGTTTGAACTGCCAGCTTTCTGGTTAGCAGTCAAGTGTCTTAGCCACTGTGCTATCAGAGCTCCCAATAAATATTGTAGTAGTCCATTATTGTAAAAGTTAAGGAAAGATTTATCTATAGAAGGAAATTTTCTTTGTTGGTTACCAGGGGTAGGAGGGGAGGGGAGGGAATGCTGTTAGATAGATAGAGATAAGTATTGATTTGGGTGAAGAGAAGGCCAATGTACCAAATG
>NW_006934032.1:0-846 GCF_000298275.1 Orycteropus afer afer
AATTGTAGTCAATGTCATACGACAAGATGTGTATGAAATGCTGTATGGAAAACGAATTTGCTCTGTAAACTTTCACCCAAATTACAGTTAAAAAAAAAAAAAAAAGCCTATAGGAGCTCTGGGAGCTCTGGGAACGTAGTGCCTAAGGCGCTTGACTGCTAACCAGAAGGCTGGCTGTTCAAACCCACAAGCCACTCCTCAGAAGGAAGGCTGGGCTATCTACTTCCATAATGATACCGTCTCGGGAACCCAAGGAGTGTTCGCTATGATTTGGGTCTGACTGGACAGCACATAGCAACAACAACAACAACACAGGAGCTCTGGTGACATAGCTGGTAAGGCATTTGGCTGCTAAACAGAATATCAGTTATTCAAACACACCAGCTGCTTCATAGAAGGAAGATGAGGCAGTTTACCTTTGTAAAAATTTACAGCATTGAGAACCCAATGGGGGTCCCTATGAGTCAGAATTGACTCCATGACAGTGGGTTTGGTTTTTTTGGTTTTATAATATACTAGACAGATTGGAAAAAAAATTACATATATTACTTCATTTATTCAAACTGTAGTAAAAGAAGAATAATGTGGCTACCAATTCATAAAACACCCAAATCAGTCTTTGGATAGCTAATACCTATATAGTTATGTACATGCATATAAACACACACACACCATCTATATATGGATAAAAATATGTGTGTGGTAAGTAATATATACTGATTATGTAATATATGATTATAAGTTCTAGAATGAAAAAAATTTCCTGTCTTAAGAATATTTTTATATCATATTTTTTTCCAGATTAATTGCTTTAGAGACTCTTTTTTTCTGCTTGCTTCACTAAGA
>NW_006934032.1:2291-3409 GCF_000298275.1 Orycteropus afer afer
GTTTAAAAGTCAGAAAGAATTCAAATGGCATCTGAATTTATGTCAAGACTCAAAACAGAACAGGGGCTCCTGCTGTGGACTGAAGCCTAACACAAACCAAGTGCTTTAGAATTTAAACTCTAACACAAAACCAAGGAGAGGTTAGCCTCTGTACTAATTATATAACAAGTCTTTTTTTTTTTTTTAAATTTTTATTGTGATTTGGCTGAAAGTTTACTGAGCAAATTCATTTGGCATATAGCAGTTCATACACATTTTCTTTCATGACATTGACTGCAATTTTCCACAATGTAACAGCTCTTTTCCTACTCCCTCCCTGTAGTTACCTCTTCCCTGTGTCATTCTTCCCTATATATTTCTGCCTGCTGAGCTATATCCCTGTGCAAATATTGCCCTTCTGTTTTCCCATGAAGAAATTTTTAAGAATTATACTATTAAAAGTTTCAAAAATTTTAGCTTTTTCCCAATGCTCCCATTTTCGTTTCATATAAGTCAATTCAAAACATTACAAATGACATTATTTCTCACTGGGCTTCTCACACCTTTGTTCATTTTCGTGTGTTCTCAGCATCTATTTCTATCATGTTCAGCAATTTCCTTTTGATTTTTTAGGTCTATTAAGAGCTCTGGTGATGCTGTGGTAAGGCATTTGTCTGCTTACCACCAGCTGAGATGAGGTAGTCACTTCTGTAAAGATTTGTTATTGTTAGGTGACACTGAGTCAGTTCTGACTCATATTGTCCATACATAAAACAGAACTAAACCCTACTCAATGATTCACCATCTTCACAATCCTTGCTATACCTAACTAAACCCACATTGCTGCCACTATCTCAAACTATCTCATTGAGTGTCTTTTTTTGCTGATCCTCTAGTTCACCTAGCATAATATACTTCTACAGGAAATGGTCCCTTCTGACAACATGACAAAAGGAGGTAATATTAAGTCTGGCGTGTCTCACTTCCAAGGAGCGTTCCAGCTACATTTCTTCCAGGACAGATTTGTTCATTCTTCTGGCTGCACTGGGTTTCCAGATTTGTTCATTCTTCTGGCTATACTAGGTTTCCAAAGTGGTAAATCTTTACAGAAATATATTACCCAGTCTTCCTTCCACAGA
>NW_006934033.1:0-668 GCF_000298275.1 Orycteropus afer afer
AGTTGAGCTGCCTTCCAAATTTCTTGGCGCTCACTTGTCTATGCCAAGAAATTTGAAAGACAGCAACTTGAGGCTTCAATATTTTCTTCACTTCTTTCAGCTTGAGAAATGCCAAATATGTTCTTCCCTTTTGGTTTCCTAACTCCAGGTCTTTGGACATTTCATTATAATAGTTGACTTTATCTTCTCGAGCTACTCTTTGAATCTTGTGTTCAGCTCTCTATCCTGTTTATTCTTCCATTTGCTTTAGCTATTCTCCATTTAAGGGCAAGTTTCAGAGTCTCTTCTGACATCTATTTTGGTCTTCTCTTACTTTCCAGTCTTTTTAATAACCTTTTTCTTTCTTCTTGGATGATCTTCTTGATGTCATCCCATAGTTCCTCTGGTTTTTGGTCATTGGTGTTCAGTGCATCAAATCTATTCTTTAGGTGGTCTCTAGCTTCAGAAGGGATGTATTCAAGGTCATATTTTGACTCTCGTGGACTTGTTTTAATTGTCTTCAGCTTCAATTTGAACTTGCGTATGAGTAGTTGATGGTCTTCCACGATCAGATCCTAGACTTGTTTTGGCTGAAGATAATGAGCTTCTCCTTTTCCTCTTTTCACAGAGGTTGTTGATCTGATTCCTATGCACTACATCTGGTGAAGTTCACGTGTATAGCTGTCCTT
>NW_006934033.1:1828-3178 GCF_000298275.1 Orycteropus afer afer
TGAGATATTATGTATAGAATGTGTTAACAGCTTTCAACAATTTCTTTACCCAAATCAATGTATATTTTAGAATTTCTATATTTTTTTTGTGTGTGTTTCCTTTTCTTTTAAGCAAGAGACTTATAAAGGCAAGTGCAATCTAGCTTAATTAATATGCTTTTTCTTTTAATAATTTGCTGAATAAGGAGATAGTTTTATATTTTATTTGTGAAAAAAAAAAAAGGATTCATGCCATTTGTCACAATTTTGTTTGTGTCACCTTGCTGAATCAAGACCTGATAACAGGCTGAATTCACAGAAGTTTGTCCTTGAACCTCATAACTCTATCTCAGCAGTAATTTTTGATGCTAGTAATACTTCTCCGCTGAGTGATGAGTCTTCTGGGAGTGGAGATTCTATTAAAGCACTAGACTTTGAAAAATACTGTAGTTCACCTTCTCTGGAAATACTTTAAACTCTTCCATCCTTCTGTTTTGGATTTTGTGAAAGGAAAGTAGTGTTTTCCTAAGACACTGGAACAATACAAATTCTTCTATCTTCATTGGAAGTTCATTAAGTCAAGCTATGACCAAGATAATTATGGTACTACATCTCATTGCAACCACTCATTCTAAAGAATTATTTAATGTAAGGAACTTTTCTCTGATCTTACCCAATAATGACATAAACTTGCGAGGTTAATGTTCTATTTAGACTTTTCTCACTCTGTATTCTTTCCAGGTGACCACATTCATTTTCATGCCTTTAACTTTTTCTTGTTTGGTAATGACTTCCAAATTCATATCTCTTGCTTAAATGTTTCTGGGCAAACCTCAATCACTGCACTACTGTTTACTGTTCTGTAATTACCATGAGTCAAAATCGTCTTTACAACTAACAACAACAAAAATAATTACTGATTTAATTGCCTATCTTTTTACTAGTCTGTAAAGACCTTGATGGCAGGGACTGTGTTAAACATGCTTTTGACAGTACAAGCAAATTATTTCAATCTTGCTCATGCTTGGTGTTAGGCTTTTTAGGGCTGGTGGTGATGCAGCCGTTAAATGCTTGACTGTTAACTGAAAGGTTGGTGGTTTGAACCTACCAGCCACTCTGCAGAAGAAAGATGTGGAAATCTGCTTCTGTAAAGATTACAGCCTTGGAAGCCGTAGGGCCAGTTCTGCTCTGTGCTGTAGAATCACTGTGAGTCAGAATGAACTCAATGGCAACGGGTTTGGTTTGGTTTGAGGTTTATATTTCAATTTGTCCTTACATCCAGAATATGGTCCTTTTAGAGTCTCAGTTTAAGCTTGACGTGTTCGCATGGGTTTTCCACCTCGGCTAGCCTTGAGTTCTAACCTGTCTTCT
>NW_006934034.1:0-3159 GCF_000298275.1 Orycteropus afer afer
TGGTGTAGAGGAATCCAATTGATTTTTGGATGTTGATCTTATATCTTGCCACGATGCTAAATCTCTCAATTAGTTCCAGTAGATTTTTGACTGAGTTTCTTGGGTTTCTAGGTACAGGATCATATCATCAGCAAATAAGGATAGTTTGACTTCTTCCTTACCAATTTGGATGCCTTTTATTTCCCTTTCTTGGCTAATGGCTCTGGCTAGGACTTCTAGTACAATGTTGAATAGAAGTGGTTATAGTGGGCATCCTTGTCTGGTCCCTGTTCTCAAGGGAATGGTTTCAGTCTCTCTCCATTGAGAATAATGTTGGCTGTTGGTTTTGGATAAATGTCCTTTATTATGTTGAGGAATGTCCCTTCTATTCCTATTTTGCTGAGAGTTTTGATAGGAATGAGTGTTGGATTTTTTCAAATGCCTTTTCTGCATCAATTGATATGATCATGTGGTTCTTCTCCTTTGTTTTATTTACATGGCGGATGAAGTTGATTGTTTTTCTAATGTTGAACCATCCCTGCATACCCTATAAAAACCCCACTTGGTCATGAAGAATGATTTTCTTGATATGTTGTTGCAGTCTATTGTCTAGGATTTTGTTGAAGATTTTTGCATCTATATTCATGAGGAATATTGATCTGTAATTTTCCTTTTGAGTGATGTCTTTGCCTTGTTTTGGTATCAAGGTTATGCTTACTTCATAAAATGAGTTAGTGAGGATTCCATCCTTTTCTATGTTTTGGGCAATAGAAAAAAATCAATAGGACCAGAAGTTGGTTTCCTGAAAAGATCAATAAAATTGACAAACCACTGGCAAATTTAACAAAGTTAAAAGAAGAAGAGAATACAAATAAAATAACACCAATAAGAAATGAAATGGGTGACATCACAACAGAACCAACTGCAATAAAAAGGATAATATCAGGATACTATGAAGAACTGTACTTCAACAAATTTGAAAATCTGGAAGAAATGGACACATTTCTAGAAACACCACTTAACTAAACTAATACAAATTGATGTGGGAAAGTTTAACAGGCCCATCACAAAAGAAGATATTGAATAGGTCATCAAAAAATTACCAAATAAAAAAGTCCTTGCCCAGAAGATTTCACCAGAGAATTCTACAAAACATTCAGAGAAGAACTGAGACCAATCCTACTCAAATTATTCCAAAATATAGAAAATGATGGAATCCTCCCTAAATCATTTTATGAAGCAAGCATAACCTTGATAGCAAACCCAGGCAAAGACATCACTCAAAAGGAAAACTACAAACCAATATCCCTCATGAATATAGATGCAAAAATCTTCAACAAAATCCTAGCCAATAGACTACAACAACATATCAAGAAATTCCTTCATTATGACCAAGTGGGATTCATATCAGGTATGCAGGGATGGTTTAACAGTAGAAAAACAATCAATTTCATCCACCACATAAATAAAACAAAGGAGAAGAACCACATAATCATATTATTTGATGCAGAAAAGGCATTTGAAAAAATCCAACACTCATTCCTGATCAAAACTCTCAGCAAAATAGGAATAGAAAGGACATTCCTCAACATAATAAAGGGCATTTATGAAAAACCAACAGCCAACATTATTCTCAATGGGGAGAGACTAAAAATATTCCTCTTGAGAACAGGAACCAGACAAGGATGCCCACTATAACCACTTCTATTCAACATTGTACTAGAAGTCCTAGCCAGGGCCATAAGGCAAGAAAGGGAAATCAAAGGCATCCAAATTGGTAAGGATGAAGTCAAACTATCCCTATTTCTTATGATATGATCCTACACCTAGAAAACCCAAGAGACTCAGTCAAATATCTATTGGAACTAATTGAGAGATTTAGCATTGTGGCAGGATATAAGATCAACATCCAAAAATCAGTTGGAATCCTGTACACCAGCAAAGAGATTGCTGAAAAAGAAATAAGGAAATCAATACCGTTTACAATAGCTACTAAAAAAATAAAATACTTGGGAATAAATCTTACCAGGGACACAAAAGATCTGTACAAAGAAAACTATAAAAAGCTACTTCAAGAAACCACAAGAGATCTACATAAATGGAAAAACGTCCCATGCTTGTGGATAGAAAGACTGAATATTGTGCAAATGTCAATTCTACCCAAAGCAATCTATACATTCAATGTAATCCCAATCCAGATCTTATCAACATTCTTTAGTGATACAGAAAAACCAATCACTGACTTTATATGGAAAGGAAAGAGACCTCAGATAAGCAAAGCACTATGGAAGTAGAA
This sequence comes from Orycteropus afer afer, assembly GCF_000298275.1. Taxonomy (NCBI): domain Eukaryota; kingdom Metazoa; phylum Chordata; class Mammalia; order Tubulidentata; family Orycteropodidae; genus Orycteropus; species Orycteropus afer. Next base: position 2,276 of record NW_006934034.1, read on the forward strand.
AAACAAAGTAGGAGGTCTCACATTGCTGGATCTCAAAACCTACCATAGAGCCTCAGTAGTCAAAAACTGCCTGGTATTGGTTTAATGACAGATACATAGTCCAATAGAGTAGAAATGAGAACCCAGAAATAGATCTATTGACCTATAGTCAGTTGATCTTTGACAAAGTCCCAAATTCCATCAAATGAGGAAGACAATGTTTGTTTAATAAATGATGCTGGCAAAACAGGAGATCCATTTGCAGAAAAATGAAACAAGATCTGTACCTCACATCATACACAAAAACGAGCTCCAGATGGATCAAAGACTTAAATGTGAAACCTAAAACTATAGGGGAGCTCTGGTGGCGTAGTGCCTAAGGCATTTGACTGCTAACCAGATAGTTGGTGGTTCAAACCCACCAGCCACTACTCGGAAGGAAGGTTGAGCAATCTACTTCCATAGTGATATCACCTCGGAAACCCAAAGAGGGGTCACTATGAGTCAGATCTGACTCAATGGCACATAACAATAACAACAACAAAACTATAGAGTTCTTCAAGGAAAATCTAGGGGCAAATTTAGGGGTCCTAATATATGGCATAAATAGACTACCAAGCATAACTCAAAAGGCACAAACAGCAGAAGACAAACCAGATATTTGGGACCTTATAAAAATTAAATTTTTATGTGCTTCCAAAGACTTCTACAAAAGACTCAAAAGAGAACCTACAGATTGGGAAAAAATATTTGGTAATGACATATCTGACAAGGGACTTATGTCTAGAATTTACAGAAAACTCCAACATCTCATAACAAAAAGACAAACAATCCAATTAAAAAATAGGCAGAAGACATGGATAGACACTTCACCAAGGAGGATATTCAAGCAGCCAACAAACATA
>NW_006934035.1:0-1527 GCF_000298275.1 Orycteropus afer afer
TTTGACTTCTTCATTACCAATTTGGATGCTATTGAATTCTATTTCTTGCTGTAATACCTTAGCTAGGACTTCCAATACAATGTTGAATAGAAGTGGTAATAGAGGGCATCCTTGTCTGGTTCCTGTTCACAAGGGGAATGGTTTCAGTCTCTCTCCATTGAGAAGAATGTTGACTGTTGGTTTTGCATATAGGTCCTTTTTTATGTTGAGGAATGTCCCTTCTGTTCCTACTTTGCTGAGAGTTTTGATGAGGAATGGGTGTTGGATTTTATCAAATGCCTTTTCTGCATCAATTGATATAATCATGCGGTTCTTTTCCTTTGATTTATTTATGTGGTGGATGACATTGATTGTTTTTCTAATGTTGAACCATCCTTGCATACCTGATATGAACCCTACTTAGACATACTGAATGATATTCTTGATATGTTGTTGAAGTCTATTGGCTAGGATTTTGTTGAAGCTTTTTGGATCTACATTCATGAGGAATATTGGTCTGTAGTCTTCCTTTTGAATGATGTCTTTTCCTGGTTTTGGTATTAAGGTTATTCTTGCTTCATAAAATGAATTAGGGAAGATTCTATCCTTCTGTATGTTTTGGAATAGTTTGAGTAGGATTGATGTCAGTTCTTCTCTGAATTTTTGGTAGAATTCTCCAGTGAAACTGTCTGGGCCAGGACTTTTTTTGTTAGTAATTTTTTTATGAACTGTAGAATTACCTCTTTTGTTATGGATCTGTTAAGTTTTTCCACTTCAGTCTCTCTTAGTTTAGGTAAGTGGTGTGTTTCTAGAAATCTGTCCATTTCTTCCAGATTTTCAAATTTGTTGGAGTACAGTTCTCCATAGCATCCTGATAGTATCCTTTTATTTCAGTTGGTTCTGTTGTGATGTCACCCATTTCTTTTCTTATTCATGTTATTTGTATTCTCTCCCTTTTCCTTTGTTAAATGTACCATTGGTTTGTCAATTTTATTCATATTTTCAAAAATCCAACTGCCAGTTTTGTTGATTTTTTCTATTGTCTTTCTATTTTCTGTTTCATTGATTTCTGCTTGAATCTTTAGTATTTCCTGTCTTCTGGTGACTGTAGGCTTTTCTTGTCTTTTTTTTCTAATTGTTGGAAGTGTTGGTTTAAAGTGTTGATTTTGGCTCTTTCTTCTTGTTGGATGTGTGCATTTAGTGCAAAATATTGGCCTCTGATCACTTCTTTTGCTGTATCCAAAAGATTTAGTATGTTATGTTTTCATTCTCATTTGATTCAAGGAACTTTTTAATTTCATTCTTTATTTCTTCTCTTACTCAGTCTTTCGTAAGGAGTGTGTTGTTCAGTTTCCATGTATTTGCTCTTTTTCCATTGATCTTCCTAATTTGATTTCCAATTTGATAGCATTATGATCTGAGAAGATGCTTTTCAGTATTTCAATGTTTTAAAATTTATTAAGGCTTGCTCTACAGCTTAACATATAGTCTAACATAGAAAATGTTTCATGTGCACTGGAAAAGAATGTATATTGTGCTGTTGTTGGG
>NW_006934035.1:2362-3184 GCF_000298275.1 Orycteropus afer afer
TACAATCTTGTAAGCTTATTTTACTTTGGATACTTCCATAGCTGTGTTGGTTTCTGGGTTATGTCATCTTGTGTATTAATGGTTGGTTGTTGTTTTCTGTTACGTGTTCTCTGTTCAAAGGACTTCCTTTAGTATGTTTTCTAAAGTTGATTTGGTTTTAACAAATACCCTTAATTTCTGCTTATCTGGAAATGTCCTAATTTCACCATCATATTTGAGGGACAATTTTTCCCAGTATATAATTCTTGGTTGGAAATTTTTCTCTTTCAGGGTTTTATAAACACCATCCCATTGCCTTCTTGCTTGCATGGCTTCTGCTGTGAAATCAGAACTTTTTCTTATGGGTTGTCATTTATAAGTAACTTTTTTGTTTTTCCCATGCTGCTTTCAGGATTCTTCCTTTGTCTTTGGTTTTGATGAGTTTGATGATGACATGTTTTGGTGAGTTTTTTGGGGCAGTCTATCTTGTTTGGGGTTTATTGGACTTCCTGAATGGATAGATTCTCATCTTTCATCATATCAGGAAAGTTCTCTTCCAACAAATCTTGGAAAATTTTCTCAGTGGTTTTCTTTTTCTCTTCCTGTTCTGAAATTTCAATTACATGTAGGTATTCCTTTTGATGGTATCCCTGCAGTGTAGTAAATTACTTAGTATGGATTTTCTACCCATGAGTCATTGTAAACTCAGTGGTGGAATGAACAACTGAGGAGCTCCTGATTGTAAATATTATCCACCTGGGTTATTTCTGTTGGGCATGGCACAACACAATGTTATGAGAGGTTCACTCTCAGGTGCTTAGAATTCTGTTGTTATGATTGGTT
>NW_006934036.1:0-880 GCF_000298275.1 Orycteropus afer afer
GACTTGGCTGAGAGACGGTGGGCTGGGAGAGAGACTGAGCATTTTTCCTAAACTTGAATTGTAGCCTGGTGCTTCCCTAATAAACCCCATAATCTTTGAGTTCTGTGGGGCCACTGCAGCAAATTATCGAACCCAGGAGACAGATGGTGGGTGCTTTGGGAGGAACGGTTGGAGAAAAGGCTGGAGGGAGGCAGCATGTCTGGCCTTGCAGTAATAGGCCTTGTGCTATTGATGGTGATTCTGTTGGGAGTGGCACTATTTACAATAGCCAAAAGATGGAAACAATGTAGGTGTCCATCAACCGAGGAATGGATAACCAAACTATGGTACATGTACACAATGGAATACTATGCAACCCAGAGAACAACCTAGAATCTGCAAAACACCGCATAACGTGGATGAATTTGGAGGACATTATGCTGAGTGAAGTAAGTCAGTCATAGAAGGACAAATATTGTATTAGTCCATTACTGTAAAAGTCAATGAACAATTTATATATGGAAGGAAATTTTCTTTGTTGGTTACCAGAGGTGGGAGGAGAGGGGAGAGAACCATGTTAGATAGGAGAGATAAGTATTGATTTGGGTGAAGAGAAGGGCAATATACCAAATGGAAGTGATCAAAATGGTGACATTGAGGAAGAAGAAGACATAGAGAGGTACATGGGAGGTGCAGACAACAAAGATGAATGAACCCTTTTGCATATACAGTACTGCAATGTCAGTGAAGGCAAACATAGGTATACAGGTGGATAGATTGTTGGGCAGGCTGAACTGTTAAGTATGTGTATGCAGTGGGGGGAGTATACCCAAGACCATGTATAGGATTGGCAGTCAATGGTTCTACAAGTGTATTTGTATGTTCTGTAAGAATTCCCAGG
>NW_006934036.1:2610-3321 GCF_000298275.1 Orycteropus afer afer
CGCAGTGAGTTGGAACCAACTTTATGGCACCAAACAATAACTAATCCAGATGATCTCATCTCAAGATCCTGAATTTAATTACAATTTTCCAAATAAGGCACATTCACAGATTCTGGGTGCACATATCTTTTGGAGGGCCACCATTCAACTCAGTAAAACCCCTAAGGATGTCAATTTGGCAATGTTCATCAAAATAACAAATATATTTACATGGGATTGGTCCAGCAATCCCATTTCCAGAGATTTATATTACAAGTGTAAAACCGGAGTATACACAGGGTTATTTACTGTTTGTAATGGCAAGAGATTGGGAATAACTCAAGGGCCCTTCTCTAGAGAACTGGAAAAATAAACTGTGAAAATTGAATAAGAACAAGAAATATTAAGCCTATATTTTTATTTGCTTAATTTGCATTAATAAACACTGGAAGGATTCACAAGAAACTACTGAAAGTGGCTACCTATATGGGACCAAGGTAGATAGCTGGGGAGAGAGCAAGATTTCTCAAGGCATAGCTTTTGCATCATTTTGATTCTTGACTTATGTGACTGCATTGCCTAGTCAAAAAAAGTTAGTTAAGTTTTAAAAAAATAAGACATAAAATTAAGTGATATGTATGTTGTTGTTGTTATGTGCCATCAAGTCAGACCTGACTCATAGCGACCCTTCCTTGGGTTTCCGAGGCAGTATCACTACGGAAGTAGATTGCC
>NW_006934037.1:0-571 GCF_000298275.1 Orycteropus afer afer
ATAACTGAAAAAAGAAAAAAGGGAAGAAGAAGAGAAAAAAAATAAAACAAAAGAAACTAGAAGTATCTGGGGAGAGGGCAATAAGAGAAAAAAGGTAGAGAAAGAGAATAATGAAGAAAAAATACAATAATAAACAGAATAATGGAAAAAACACAAAAAGATTAACAAAGAACAGCATTAACCACAAGAAAGAAAAAAAAAAAATGCAACCAGGAACAGGGCAAAGAAAAAATCTGAAAACTAGACCTTGGGGTGGGGGGTGGAGAATAAAGAATAATAGTAAAAGGGACAAAAAGTAATAATAATAATAGTATTTATAAAACAGAAAAAAAAAAAACTAAACTTAAAAACAGAAAAAAGAAAAAAATTTGGGACAGGGCAGGGCACCCAGGCTCCATCCAAGCATACAGACTGGGGTGGAGTTCCTGCAGGCCCAGAAGGTGGGTGGGAGTGAGGGATGGCTGCACCTCCATTCACCAAGAGGGTGTGGGGTATAACAGTAACAAAAGAAATGTTACATCTTTCCAGTCGTCCTGGTCTGGAATGTCCTTGGGGTTACTGGAAAGTAGAA
>NW_006934037.1:1255-3089 GCF_000298275.1 Orycteropus afer afer
TTCTTCTGAGGAGTGGCTGGTGGGTTTGAACCGCCAGCCTTCTGGTTAGCAGTCAAGTGCCTTAGGCACTGTGTTACCAGAGGTCCCAAATAGAAATGTAAAATTTCAGAAAATTATCTGTTGTACCTAATATTATCTAGATTACACGACCTCATAATGAGAAGGTTGAAAAATTAAAAACATATAAGGCAAAAAACATCATGAAGCTTTGCAAAACAACAACAAAAAGGGGGTGCAAGGGGGACAGCATGTATTTTGGATAAGATAATAAGAGAAGGAAATAAAGTGAAATAAGTTTACAGAAAATTGTAAACTTAGAATTGTGATTTATTTTTCATATAAGTATAAAAATAGTAATAATAATAATAATAATAATAAAGCCAATTGCCATTGAGTTTATTCTGACTCATGGTGACCACATGTGTGGAGAGTAGAAAAATTCCATAAGGTATTCAAGGCTGTGACCTTTTGGAAGCACCTCTGGGGGAGGGGGTGTTTAAACAACTAATCTTCCAGTGTTTAACTCTTGTGCCACACAGGGATTTCAATACTGAACACTTCAGCCCTTAATTGAGCACTTTAATCATAACTACTGCTTCCTGGTATATACTAGTTGGATTAAATGTACTATCTAATTTAATCTTCACAGCATATTCATTTTATAATAGGTATGAGGGTAGATTCATTATTACAGCTACTCCTCACTTCTTTCACCACTCTTTAATCATTTTGTCATACTGTGGTGGCTTGAGTGTTGCTATAAGGCTGGAAGCTATGCCACCAGTATTTCAAATACCAGCAGGGTCACCCATGGTGCACAGGTTTCACTGGAGCTTCTAGACTACGACAGACTGGGAAGAAGCATGGGACCATCGACTTCTGAAAGAATTTGTCACTGAAAACCTTACAAATATCAGTGAAGCACTATCTGATATGGTACTGGAAAACATTATGAAGAGCTATGAAACATTGTCGGAAACAGTGATGGAAGATGAGCCCCTCAGGTTGGAAGGCACTCAAATTACCATTGAAGAAGAGCTGTGTTCTCAAAGTAGAGTCAAACTTAAAGATGTAGATGGAGTAAAGCTTTTGGGACCTTCATTTGCTGATGGGGCATGACTCAAAATGGGACATAAGAGCTACAAATATAAATTAATAATCAAAATGTTGAATGTACAAAGTACAAATTTAGGATAATTGGAAGTTGTCAAAAATTAAATGGAATACATCAAGATACATATCCTATGGATTAGTGAGCTGGAATGAACTGGTATTGGCCATTTCTGATTCAAAATGACAAATTAAAGAATGACAAGTTAAAGAGTAATGGCATCACATTCATCATCCATAAGAACATATCAAGATCTATCCTACAGCATAGTGATAGGATATTATCCATATGCTTACAAGTAAGACCACTTAATATGACTATTATTCAAGTGTAAATACCAACCACCAAAGCAAAAGATGAAGGAATTAAAGGTTTCTGGTTGGGCAATCTACTTCCTTAGTGATACTGCCTCAAAAATCCAAGGAGAGGTCACTATGAGTTGGATCTGACTCAACAGCAGTGAGTTTGGTTTGGTTTTGGTACCAACTTCTACAGTCTGAAATTGCCCAAAAGTGCAGTGAGGATATACTGGTGATTGGAATATGAAAGTTGGAAATAAAGAAGAATCTTTGGTAGTTGGAAAATACAGCCTTGGTGATAGAACTGATGTGGAAGATCACATGATAGGATTTTGTAAGATCAATGATTAGTTATACCTTTTAAAAGAACATAAACAGAGACTATGCATGTGGACCTCACCAGATGAAATACACAGAAATCAAG
>NW_006934038.1:0-1434 GCF_000298275.1 Orycteropus afer afer
TGGAGGAAGTGCAGCCAGGATGCTCCTTGGAAGCAAGAATGACCAGACTTCGTCTCACCTATTTTGGTCATGTTGTCAGAAGGGACCATTCCCTGTAGAAGGATGTCATGCTTGGTAGGGTGGAGGGTAAACGAAAGAGGGGGAGGCCTTTAATGAGATGGATTGACATGGTGGCTGCAATGATGGGCTCAAGTACAGCAGGGATTGTGGGGCTGGCGCAGGATCGGGCAGTGTTTTGTTCTGTTGTGCATGGGGTCGCTATGAGTCGGAAATGACTTGATGGCACTTAACAAAAACAACAACAACATTCACTTAGCAATACTAATGAACTGTAATAATGATCCCAGTCTTTGTCAGTGGATGAACAATATATCATCGAAATTAAAGATGAAAAATAAAATATTTTGGACCACTTTTGCTCTTTTTATAATCATAAGAAAAGTTGAAATATATAGGAATTATCAGTTTGCTTGAGATTTGTACAGAATGAAAATTAACTCCACGAGGTGAATTTTCAGACATTAGGAAATAATGGTATTGACCATAGATTACTTACAGTATTTGGTTTACTCTGCTTGGCTATTTATCCTGTTATTATTTTTGACAGTTATACTTCCTCTAAAAAAAAAGCTCATTTCATGTTTTTTAATCATATAATTGTAAGTAATACATTTTTATAAAGAAAAGAGAAAGCACAAGGGTGTGAGATTTGAACATTAACCTGAATAGAAGGAGGTATTTAAAAATGATTTTCTTAATTGTCTTAATCTTTTAAACACTCCTTTTTTTTTAATTAAATCATTTTAATATTCATTTAATGTATCATTGATTATACAGTTATTTTTCTCCGTTTTTGAATTGAATGCTTAGTTGATTTTTTAACTCTCTTTTTTATGAATGGAATTAATGCTAAAATTTTACCTCCTGGTAAATGTGGAAGGGATAGTCTCAAAACAGACTTATAGCATCATTTAGCCCTGTTTTGTTAGTTTTTCATAACCATACTATGGCATTGGCAGGGATTAATATTCCCATTTTATAATAGGGAAACATGCTGTGAAAGCTTTAATGGCTTCCCTATCACTACTCACGTGTGCATGAATACTTAAGCAGGAAATAAGACTCCATAAGCACTATTATTTAACAAACACTCTGTATATAAGAATGTGCTACAGATGCAAATAGATAGAAAGACAAATTTTCCATGGCAAATCCATGCCTGAAACTGTTCTTTAAAATACTTCAATCACAGACCTCTTTGGATTTTATTATTTATTTATTTTAGCAAGGGTTTCAACATGAACAATACATTTCAGTGTTTATTTCTATTTCTATATCTTTGCATCTCAAGTGAATACCACTAAATTTAGGCTTCCTCCTTGGATCATGTAGGTTATGGACAGAATGGAGTCCTGACTTCCTCATCTGCTTGGT
>NW_006934038.1:2619-3194 GCF_000298275.1 Orycteropus afer afer
CATCTTTTGATGAAGGACAGAACAAGAAATAAACTCAACAAAGATACAGGAGATGTAAACAACACAACCAATTAGATCTCATGTAGGTATACAGAGCACTTCACATGACAACAGCACACTATACATTCATTTCCAGTGCACATACAATTATCTCCAAAATAGACTACCTGTTAGGCCATAAAGGAAATATCAATAAATTTAAAATCATCAAAATATTGCAAAGCATCTTCTCAGATCACAGTGCTATAAAATTAGAAATCAACAAAAGAAGAACAAGAAAAAAAAAATCAAATACATGGAAACTGAATAACATTCTGCTTAAAAATTACTGGGTAATAGAAAAAAAATTAAAATGAAATAAAAAAAATTCCTTTAATGAAATGAGAATGAAGACAAAACATGCCAAAATTTTTGGTACACAGTCAAAGTGGTGCTCAGAGAATAGTTTATAGCAACAACTGCATGGATAAAAAGGGGGAAAAAAAAAAAAAAGGTATCACCTTAATCCAAAATCTCCAACCATTAAAAAAGAACAGTAAACAAAATTCTACAATCACTAGAACAAATGAAATAAT
>NW_006934039.1:0-1247 GCF_000298275.1 Orycteropus afer afer
TCAACAAACAGTGAATGTCCCACTGAAGGCACTCACTCAGTTATGCCAAGAGATTTGGAAGACAGCTACCTGGCCAACTGACTGGAAGAGATCCATGTTTGTACCCATTCCAAAGAAAGGTGATCCCACAAAATGTGGAAATTTTTGAAAAATATCATTAATATGACACACAAGTAAGATCTTACTGAAGATAATTCAAAAATGGTTGCAGCAGTATATTGACAGAAAATTTCCAGAGGTGCAAGCTGGATTCAGAAGAGGACATGGAACAAGGGATATCATAGCTGCTGACAGATGGATCTTGGTTGGCTCAAGGCAAAGAATACCAGAAAGATGTTTACTTGTATTTTATTGACTATGCAAAGGCATTTGATTGTGTGGGTCATAACAAATTGTGGATAACATTGAGAAGAAGGGGAATTCTCAAACACTTGATAGTACTCATGAGGGACCTGTACATTGACCAGGAGGCTGTCATTCGAATGGAACAAGGGGACACTGCATGGTTTAAAATCAAGAATGGAGTGTGGCAGGGTTGTATCCTTTCCCCACACTTATTCAACCTATATGCTGAGCTAATAATCCAAGAAGCTGGACTGTATGAAGAAAAACATGGCACGAAGATTGAAGGAAGAATCATTAACAACCTGCGATATGCTGACGGAACAACTTTGCTTGCTGAAGTGAGGATGGCGTGAGGCACTTACTCAAGATTGAAGAATACAGTCTGCAGTATGGATTACATCTCAATATAAAGAAAACAAAAATCCTCACAACTGGACCAATAAGCATCATCACCATAAATGGAGAAAAGACTGAGGCTGTGAAAGACTTCACATTGCTTGATTCTCCAATTGAGGCCAATGGAAGCAGCAGTCAGGACGTTAGACTTTGTGTAGCACTGGGCAGGTTGGCTACGAAGGAACTCTTTCAAGTGCTGAAGAGCAAGGATGTCTCCTTGAGGACTAAGGTGCGTCAGACACAAGCCATATTTTCAGTCGCCTCGTATGCATGTGAGAGCTGGACAATGAATAGGGAAGACCAAAGAAGAGTTGATGATTTTGAGTTGTGGTGCCAGCGAAGAATGCTGAAGGTACCATGGACTGCTAAAAGAACTAACAGATCTGTCCTGGAGGAAGTGCAGCCAATATGCTCCTTGGAAGCGAGAATGGCCAGACTTCGTCTCACCTACTTTGGCCATGTTGTCAGAAGGGACCATTCCCTGGAGAAGGATGTCATGCTTGGTA
>NW_006934039.1:3487-4017 GCF_000298275.1 Orycteropus afer afer
TCGGGGCCAACTCGACGGCAAATAACAACAACAACAACATTATTAGGATATCTTTGGATATTTAAAGTGACCAAGGGCACAGCCATTTTGAATGTTTACAAGCAGTGGCCATTTTGGATATTTAAAGTGACCGAGGGTGCAGCCATTTTGAATGTTTACAAGCGGTGGCCATTTTGGATATTTAAAGTGACTGAGGACGCTGCCATTTTTAATGTTTAAAAGTGGCAACCATTTTGGATTCTAAAGTGATAACATTCTCATTCGGATTCCAGGGACCTAAGAACAGGCAGTGAAGGAGGAAGCAGGGAGAGGACAGAAAAGGCAAAGGGAATAAGAACAGATTGAGGAGTCAGCCTCAGGGAGCCAGGTGAGGAGAGGGAACCCTGGCCACCCCCCACAAGCAGTGAGGTGGGAAGCAGAGAGAGGACAGAAAAAGCAAAGGGGACTGGAACAGATTGAAGAGTTAGCTGCAGGGATCCAGGTAAGGGTGGTTAGAGGGGTTTCCAACAGCTAAGGGAGACAAACTTGTC
>NW_006934040.1:0-686 GCF_000298275.1 Orycteropus afer afer
CTTTTTAAACCTACAAAATGGTGGTGCCCTCGGACCAGCAAAAGTCCACAACTCAGCCCACCTTTCTCTTCACCTTCTCTGTTTGTTCCCCAGTCACCGTGCACAATCCATGCAGTTCCTGGCTATCAGGGTGATTTTTAGGTTAATTCTTAGGTCCTACCACCAGTCAGGAATCTCCAAGCCACTTGTACTGTCAGGGTCTCTCAATTTACTGTCAGACCACAGCTCCATATGTCTCCTTTTTTTTGGTATTTTCATGCAAATTCTTCTGCTAGTTGGGGTTTAGTCCACTTGTATATCCTTCCCTTCAAGGCTCAGGGATCCAAGATTATCTTCTGTGTCTGTGTTAATTGGTTTGCCTTTTCTTTGTTGAAGAGGGTCTGTGCAGTCCTTCTGCCTAGTCTGCCATCTTGCCAGAACTCCATTGCCTGTAAATATTTTTTACAAAACAAAACAAAATCCTTACAACAGCCAATATATGTGAACTGCTGTATGGAAAGTGAATTTTCTCTGTAAATTTTCACCCAAATCACAATTTATAAAAAAAAAAAAAAAAAAAATGATGAATTGTAAAGAAATGGAAGTGGTCATTCTTCCTGGATCATCAATCAATGTCCATGGATACAACAGCCAAGAAATCAAACAGCATAGTGCACTGGACAATCCACTGTAAACTACATATTTAA
>NW_006934040.1:2461-3389 GCF_000298275.1 Orycteropus afer afer
ATATATATCCCAAAAACGGTTGGTTGACAGTACACTCAACACTGATATGGATTCATTAACATAACAAAAAAGTTCTATACCCAAATTAGATTATGTCCTCAGATATAGGATTTGGGATTTGAAACACACAATTCAATCTATAACAAAATTAAAATAAATATATATTGATGTGATTCAGCATATTAAAACTTTAAAGAAAAGTCATTACTAGCACGTAAGTACCAAACAAAATTTGGAAAAGATTAAATCATTTCATGATGAAAGTAGTAAATACAATCTTAGAAAAGGAGAAATAGAATGGGTCTTCTATCTATAACCTGCTAGAGTCGACCTACTCTTTTACTTAGAAATTTTAACTAAAGCTAAAAGCAATTAACCTTTTAACATTTTTTATTTTGAGCAGTATGTTTTCTATTATTTACCTTTCCTCAAGTTCTGAAGTTGAGATTGTACTGTTAGTGAATTAAAAATAATTCATATATGTATTTATTATTTCATCAATAAAAAAAAACTCACTGCCCTCAAGTCAGATCAGACTCATAGCAACCCCTCCTTGGGTCTGAGGCGGTATCACTATGGAAGTAGATTGCTCAATTTTCCAAGGAATGGGTGGTAAGTTTGAGCCACCAGCCTTCTGGTGACTGGAATGCAGTCAAATGTCTTAGGCACTATGCCATAGTGTCTGAAAATATATCAACAAATTATGGAAAATTGTGTAAGATTATTTGTTTCAATCATTATTAAAAAACAAACAAAACCTTAGCACTCCTATATACAAACAACAAATATATATATAAAATGCTGTTTAATGTAAGTTTTTTTTTTTTTTTTTTCACTATAGGAACAAAACCTTAAAGGCACCCAAGAATTGTTTTAATAAAAGTTGTTCAAGGATACGAAAGAATAAAAAATATATACTTGAATACAT
>NW_006934041.1:0-575 GCF_000298275.1 Orycteropus afer afer
AGTCTCTAGTCCATTCTATAACCTTCTGAGGGGCAGCTCCCTCCTCCCTTCCATCAGCCCCCTGATCCCAATTGATGGAGCCCTTTCAGTTATTAGGTTCACAGCCCTCTTAGCTTGAGAGTGTTTAGGGTACACTGTCCCTGTTGTCCTTGTTAAACTGAGTCTTGGTGGCATCACTTAGAAAATAAAGTTGGGGTGATGGTTTCTACTTTCAAAGTCTCAGTATTGAGGGGGCCAGATTCTGCACATGTGGTGGGCAGGTGGGGTAGAGGGCAGTGTCACTGGGCACCCAGGGCTGGGGAAAGAGCATTTTTAGGAGGTGAAAGGGTACAGTTCCCTTCTTTGCATAAGGTGTTCCATTCAACCTTCCTTTGTTGTTGTTGTTGTTAGGTGCTGTGGAGTCGTCTCCGACTCACAGCAATCCTATGCACAGCAGAATGAAACACCACCCTGTCCTGAGCCAGCTCCATGATTCTTGCTATACTTGAGCTCATCACAGCTACCACTGTGTCAACCCATCTCGTTGAGGGCCTTCCCCTCTTCTGTCAACCCTCCACCTTACCAAGCATGACAAC
>NW_006934041.1:2770-3881 GCF_000298275.1 Orycteropus afer afer
AGTGAGTGCCTCCAGCGGGGCATCCGTTTGTTGAAACACTCACCTCATTGGGCATTCTGCCAATTCCTGGAGCCTTGTTCTTCACCGATTCTTTCAGTGCAGCTTTGACTTCTTCCTTCATACCATTGGTTCTTGAACATATGCCACCTCCTGAAATGGATGAAGATCGACCAGGTCTTTTCGGTACAGTGACTCTGTGTATTCCTTCCATCTTCTTTTGATGCTTCCGGCATCATTCAATATTTTACCAGAGAGTCTTTCAATATTGCAACTCGAGGCTTAAATTTTTTCCTCAGTTCTTTCATCTTGAAAAATGATGTGCGTGCTCTTCCCTTTTGGTTTTCTAACTCCAGGTTTTTGCACATTTCATTATAGTAATTGGCTTTGTCTACTGGAGCTACTCTTTGAAATCTGTTCAGCTCTTTTATCTTGTCATTTCTTCCATTTGCTTTAGCTACTTTTTGTTCAAGGCAAGTTAGTCTCTTCTGACATCCATGTTGGTCTTTCTTTCTTGTATTTTTAGTGACCTCTTTCTTTCTTCATGGATAATGCTCTTGATGTCATCCCCCAATTCCTGTGGTTTTCAGTCATTGCTGTTCAATGCACCAAATCTATTCTTCAGATGGTCTCTAAAAGAGGGATATATTCCAGGTCATATTTTGGCTCTCATGGACTTGTTTTAATTGTCTTCAACTTCATGTTGAACTTGCATATGAGCAGTTGATGATCTATTCCGCAATCAGCTCCTGGCCTTGTTTTGGCTGAAGATATTGAGCTTTTCCATCTCCCCTTGCCACAGATGCAGTCAGTCTGATTCCTGTGTTCTCCACCTGGTGAAATCCACATGTATAGCACCTTTTTCTGTTGTTGAAAAAAAAGGTATTTGCAATGAATAAGTCATTGGTCTTGCAAAATTCTATCATGCGATCTCCAGCATTATTTCCGTCACCAAGGCCAAATTTTCCAACTACCGGTGCTGCTTCTTTGTTTCCAGCTTTTGCATTCCAATCACCAGTGATAAGCAACACATCTTGATTGCATGTTTGGTCACTTTTAGACTGCAGAAGTTGATAAAAATCTTCAATTTCTTCATCTTTGGCTTTGGTGGTTG
>NW_006934042.1:0-543 GCF_000298275.1 Orycteropus afer afer
TCCACTTAAAAATAACCAAAATATAAATATAATTCATTACTGTTTTTTCTAACTTGTGCCAGAATTTAATACTATAATTCCAAAATACATTTTTTAAAAAAGAGAGCATAAGAGATACATAATAAAGAAAAATGTCTTGAGAAATCCAGAGGGTTAATCTCTCTTATTCATAAACATTTAAAAATTACATTGATTCTTTTTTATGATACCCTTTCTCCATGAAAAGTGGTCCTGACAATATTAGTACATTGAAATATTTCAAATGGTTCATAACAATTGTCATTTTAAAGGACTTAAATGATGAAAATTTTAGTAAATTATCATACCCTGATTTATCATTTTTGTAAATCCAGATTGTCCATTATGAGTTTGCTTAAATGTTCTTATTACAATTTTTTTAAAATAAAATAAGTGATGAGTTGGACTTTCATTTCAGTTTTCTAAGCACCAAACCAAAATTCAAACTCACTCTTATGGAGTCAGTTTCGACTCATAGTGACCTCTCCTTGGGTTTCCAAGACGATATCTCTACAGAAGTAGATT
>NW_006934042.1:3158-4060 GCF_000298275.1 Orycteropus afer afer
TACAAAAATTTCTTTAATTTCATTAGTCATTAGGGAAATACAAATTAAATCCACAGTGAGATACCTTGCCATACTAGGGAAAAAAATGTGTAAAAAAAAAAGACTGACGATACCAAGGGTTGAAAAGGATGTAGAGCAACGGGAGCCCTAAGACACTGCTGATGAGAGTACAAACTGCTGCATTCACCTGGGAAAACAGTTTGGCATCATCTAGTAATTTTGTTTTGTTTTGTTTTGTTAGTTCTTTTTTTTTTTAATTTATTTGTTTGTTTGTTTTATTTTAAGAGCTTGTTTTACATTCAATGTTATGTGTACATTTAGTTTCATTCCCCATTTACCATGTCCAACCCTAATCCAGTCTCCTCCCCTCCCTACCCTGTAACCCTCCCCCTGTGTCCCTCATATTTATGCACTCCTGTTTGTCCTGCATTTCCTCAGTTTGAATGTTGCCTCTCTGGTGTCCCTTGGTCTATTGCTCTAAGGGATATATTTATTACCACAGAGTATGTGGATACGTCATCTTGGGTTGAGTGGTCTGTGTACACATCTTGTTAACTATTGAGCTGAGAGCCTGCCCCTGGGGGTGAGTTTTATTCCAGGTGCAGAGTGTATTCCAGGGCCATAGTATTGGGAGTCTCACCAGATTTCATCTGACCAGTAATTCTGGCCATTATTGAGTTTTTGGATTTTGTTCCATGTTTGCCTTCCCACTCTATCCAAGATCTCCAGATTTCATCCTTTCCTGAGTGGTTGGCATTGGTAGCCCGGCACCATCTAGTTATTCTGGTCTCAAGGGCCATCGTGTCCTATGGCTGATTGCTTCCAAATGCCTTTTTGTTGTTGTTGTTGTTGTTTGCATTCTTCTTCACTTCCGACACTAGGAGACTGTTAGCTGCATCTTA
>NW_006934043.1:0-749 GCF_000298275.1 Orycteropus afer afer
GGAGGACATTATGCTGAGTGAAATAAGTCAATCACAAAAGGACAAATATTGTATTAGTCCATTATTGTAAATGTTAAGGAAAGGTTTATCTATTGGAGGAAATTTTCTTTGTTGCTTACCAGGGGTGGGAGGGGAGGGGAGGGAATGCTGTTAAATAGATAGAGATAAATATTGATTTAGGTGAAGAGAAGGGCAATGTACCAAATGTGAGTGACCAATATGGCAGCATTGAGGATGAGAAAGACATAGAGAGGTACATGGGCAGTACAGACAACAAATATGAACCCTTTTCCATATACAGTACTGAGTTTTCAGTGAAGGCAAACATGGGTCTATCCAGATAGGTGGACAGGCTAAACAATTAGGTATGTCTAAATGGGGAGTGTATCCAAGATCACAGACAATGGTCCTATACGTTTATGTGAATGATCAGAATTCCCAAGTGTATAGTAGAGCTGACAAGGGGCAAGGTTGTGGTCACTTCTTGGTCACAGCCAGCTACCCAGAGCAACTGAGTTGTTGAACCTGCAGTCTTGGGACCATAGTCGCAGGGGACATCAAGCTCAACTCACATAACATACTATACAAAACATTGTTCCAATTCCTACTTTGGCAAGCAGTGACTGGGATCTTAAAAGCTAGCAAGAGCCATCTAGATGCAACGATGGGTCTCTCCTCATCAAGAAGAAAGAAGAAAACCAAAATTAATGGAAACAATCAGTCCTAGAGACTGGTACACCATCCGATCT
>NW_006934043.1:1756-3029 GCF_000298275.1 Orycteropus afer afer
TCTTCTCAGATCATAATGCTATCAAATTAGAAATCAACAATAGGAAGATCAACAGAAAAAGAGTAAACATATGGAAACTGAACAGTACCCTCCTAAAGAAAGACTGGGTAAGAGAAGAAATCAAAATAGAAATAAAAAAATTCCTTGTATCAAATGACAATGAAAACACAACATACCAAAATCTTTGGGACACATAAAAAACAGTGATCAGAGGCCAATTTATAGCAATACAAGCACACATCAAAAGAGAAGAAAGATCCAAAATCAACACTTTAAACAACATCTCCAACAATTAGAAAAAGAACAGCAAGAAAAGTCCTCAGTCCCCAGAAGAAAGGAAATAATCAAGATTCGAGCAGAAATCAATGAAACAGAAAATAGAAGGGCTAGAGAAAAAATCAACAAAACCATAAGTTTGTTTTTTGAAAAGGTCAATAAAATTGACAAACCACTGGCCAATTTAACAAAGGAAAAGAGGGAGAGAATACAAATAACATGAATAAGAGATGAAATGGGTGACATCACAACAGAACCAATTAAAATAAAAAACATAATGTCAAGATACTATGAAGAACTGTACTCCAACAAATTTGAAAATCTGGAAGAAATGGACAGTTTTCTAGAAGCACACCATTTACGTAAACTAACACAGACTTATGTGGAAAAGTTGAACAGGCCCATCACAAAAGAAGAAATTGAACAGGTCATCAAAAAATTACCAACTAAAAAAAGTCCTGGCCCAGACGGATTCACTGGAGAATTCTACAAAACATTCAGAGAAGAACTGATACCAATCCTACTCAAACTATTCCAAAACATAGAAAAGGATGGAATCCTACCTAACCCATTTTATGAAGCAAGCATAACCTTGATACCAAAACCAGGCAAAGATATCACTCAAAAGGAAAACTACAGACAAATATCCCTCATGAATATAGATGCAAAAATCCTCAACAAAATCCTAGCCAATAGACTCCAACAACATATCCAGGAAATCATTCATTTTCACCAAGTGGGGTTCATACCAGGCATGCAAGGATGGTTCAACATTAGAAAAACAGTCAATGTCATCCACCACATAAATAAAACAAAGGAGAAGATCCACATGATCATATCAATTGATGCAGAAAAGGCATTTGAAAAAATCCAACACCCATTCCTGATCAAAACTCTCAAAAAAATAGGACTAGAAGGGATATTCCTCAACATAATAAAGGGCATCTATGCAAAACCAACAGCCAACATTATTCTCAATGGAGAGAGACTGAAACCA
>NW_006934044.1:0-3221 GCF_000298275.1 Orycteropus afer afer
AAAAAAAAGAAAAAAAAATTGGGGCAAGGCACCCATGCTCTGTCCGAGCACACAGACTGGGATGGAATTCCTACTGGCCCAGAAAGTGGGTGGGAGTGAGAGATGGCCACCCCTCTGTTCACTAAGAGGGTATGGGGTATAAGAGTAACAAGGGGAATATGCGCACCTTTCCAGTCATCTGGGTCTGGAATGTCCTTGGGTTTCCTGGCTAGTGGACCCTGTTCTTAAGTCCCTGGAATTTGGGAGAACACTGTCACTTTAATATCTAAAATGGTCAAGCCCCTTGTAAACATTCAAAATGGCTGCACCCTCTGGACATACAAAAGTCCACAGCTCAGCCCACCTTCCTCTTCGCCGCTTCCCCTTTTTATTCACCAGCCACTACAGCAGTCCTCCACAGAGTCACTGGCTAGCAGGGCCGATTTTTAGGTTCTTAGGTCCTACCACCACTCAGCAATATCCAAGCTGTATGTGCCGTCAGGATCGCTGCCAGACCACAGCTCCGTATGTCTCCGTTTTTAGTGTTTTCGTGCAAATTCTTCTGCTAGTTGGAGTTTAGTCCATTTCTATATTCTTCCCTTCAAGGCTCAGGGGTCCAGGATTATCTTCTGTATCTGTGTTAATTGGTTCCCCTTTTCTTTGTTGAAGAGGGTCTGTGCAGTCTTTCTGCCTATTCTGCCATCTTACCAGAACTCCAGATTTTTGTTTTCTTTATATAGATGTGTGATCATACTGAAGACTGTAGTCTTTGATCTTCTTCAGTAAGTGCTTTAAGTCCTTTTCACTTTCAGCAAAGAAGGTTATGTCATCTGCGTATTGCAGGTTGTTAATGATTCTTCCTCCAATCCTCATGCCACATTCTTCTTCATATAGTTCACCTTCTCGGATTATTTGCTGAGCATACAGACTGAATAAGTATGGTGAAAGGATACAGCTCTGATGCACACCTTTTCTGATTTTGAACCATGCAGTATCCCCTTGTTCTGTTTGAATGACAGCCTCCTGGTCTATGTACAGATTCCTCATGAGCACAATTAATTGTTCTGGAAGTCCCATTCTATGCAATGTTATCCTTATTTTGTTATGATCCACATAGTCAATAAAACACAAATAAACATATTTCTGATATTCTTTGTTTTCAGCCAAAATCTATCTGATACCAGCAATGATATCCCTTAACTGTGTCCTCTTCTGAATCGAGCTTGAATTTCTGGAAGTTCTCTGTCAATATACTGCTGCAAGCATTTTTTGAATGATCTTCAGCAAAATTTTACTTGTGTGTGATAGTAATCATATTGTTCAGTAATTTCCACACTCTGTTGGATCACTTTTCTTTGGAATGGGGCATAAATATGGATCTCTTCCAGTCAGTTGGCCAGGTAGCTGTCTTCCAAATTTCTTGGCATAAATGAGTAAGTGCTTCCAGCACTGCATCCATTTGTTGAAACATCTCAGTGGGTATTCTATCAATTCCTGGAGCCTTGTTTTTCACCAATTCCTTCAGTGTAGCTTGGACTTGTGCCTTCAATACCATTTGTTCTTGATCATATGCTACCTCTGAAATAGTTGAATGTCAACCAATTGTTTTTGGTACAGTGACTCTGTATTTTCCTCCCATCTTCTTCTTCTTTTTTTAAAAATTATGATTTGGGTGAAAGTTTACAGAGCAAATTCACTTTCCATACAGCAGTTCACATATACTTTGTCTCATGACATTGACTACAATTTACCACAATGCAACAGCTCCTCTCCCACTTCCTCCTGACAATTACCTCTTCCCTGTGCCCCTCCCTCCATGCACTCCTGCCCCCCAAGCTGTCTCCCTGTGCATAAACAGCTCTTCCTTCTCCCATGATTGTTCTCTCCAAGGAGTGTATCCACCTCACGCAAATGTTCAACTCATATGCCTGTCTTTTGCTTGGCTGGAAGCCACAGGTGTGGGTTCAATTCCAGACCTGAAGGGCAGCTAGGGGCCATAGTTCCACCAGGCTCTATCAGACCAACAAACCTGGTCCACCACCCCCCTTTTTTTTTTCCAAATGATTTTGAGTTTTTTTCCACATTGTCCTCCCTCTTTGTCCAGGATCTCCCACATAGATCCCCCTCTGAGTGTTTGACAGTGGCAGCCAGGGACTATCTAGTTCTTCTAGTCTCATAGTCATATAGGTTGAGGATTGCATGGTACACCAGTCACTTGGACTAATTGTTCCCATGAATCTCTGGTCTTCCCCAGCCTTCTCTGTTCTGGATGAGGAGAGACCCATCATTGCATCTAGATGGCTGCTTGCAAGCTTTTAAGATCCCAGTCACTATTCACCAAAGTAGGAGGTGGAACAATGTTTTTGGTAGTATGTTATGCCAATTGAGCTTGATATCCCCTGCGACTATGGTCCCAAGCCCACAGGTTCAACTACTCAGTCCCTCTGGGTAGCTGGCTATGCCCAAGAAGTAACTACAGACTTGTCCCTTGTCCACTCTACTATACTCCTGGGAATTCTTACAGAACATATAAATACACTTGTAGAACCATTGTCTGCCAACTCTATATATGATCTTGGGTACACTCCCTCCTACATAGATATACCTAATAGTTCAGCTTGTCCACCCATCTTCCTCCCATCTTCTTTGATGCTTCTTGAATCATTCAATATTTTACTTGTAGAATACTTCATTTTTGCAATTCAAGGCTTGAATTTTTTCTTCAGTGCTTTCAGCTTCAGAAATTTCTTCTGTAGTCCCTGGTATATTCAACTTTCTTCTTCAACACCATAATTCAAAGACATTAATTCTATTTTTGTCTTCTTTATTCATTGTCCAGCTTTCACATGCATGTGAGAAACTGAAAATATTGTGGTGCAAAAATGCCAAAGGGATGGCATCTGACCTCCTATAATCATTATCAGCAGCCCAAGGCTAATTCCTGTGAGGCAGAGGTCAGACATGCCTCTACCCTCCAACCTTTTTTGATCAATTCTGACACCAACTGTCCCTCCCACAGCCCTCTCTACTTCTCTACTGGGTTCTATAATTTGTTGCAATGGTGACACAGAACTCACAGATGATGCTCATGATAATGGGGTTTATTATGGAAGTAACAGATTACAATTCAGGATAAGAAACAACTCAGGAGGTTCCAGCAAGATGGAGGACTAGGCAGAAAGATTGCACAGACCCTCTTCAACAAAGAAAAGGGAAACCAATTAACACAGACACAGAAGATA
>NW_006934045.1:0-650 GCF_000298275.1 Orycteropus afer afer
AATGGTCCCCTCTGACAACATGACCAAAGTAGGTGAGACAAAGTCTGGCCATCCTCACTTCCAAGGAGCATCTCAGCTGCACTTCCTCCAGGACACATCTGTTAGTTCTTTTAGCAGTCCATGGTACCTTCAGCATTCTTCGCCAGCACCACAACTCAAAAGCATCAACTCTTCTTCGGTCTTTCATATTCATTGTCCAGCTCTCACATGCATAGGAGGTGATTGGAAATATCATGGCTTGTGTCAGGCAAATGGTACATTCACACAATGGAGTACTATGGAACATTAAAGAATAATGAAGAATACACGAATCATCTCACAACACAGATGGATTCAGAGGACATTATGCTGAGTGAAATAAGTGAAATATAGAAGAACAAATATTGTATGAGCCCATTATTGTAAAAAGTCAAGGAAAGGTTTGCTCAGGGAAGGAAACTCACTTTGTTGGTTACCAGAGACTGGAGGGAAGTAGAGGGAAAATTTTGGACTAGTTAGTGGTCACATGTTGATTTGGGTGAAAAGAGGGACAGTGTGGAAAGAGTCTGTGACCAGAATGATGACACTGGGGGAAAGGAAGGACAATGAAATGTGCACATAAGATATAGATAACAGAGGCAGATACTAGTACATGCACAGTACTGCATTAA
>NW_006934045.1:2065-3167 GCF_000298275.1 Orycteropus afer afer
TACTGAAAATATCATGGACTTCCAGAAGAACGAACAAATCTGTCCTGGAAGAAATGAAGCCAGAATGCTCCCTGGAAGCAAAAATGGCCAGACTTCATCTCACTTACTTTGGACATGTTGTCAGAAGGGACCATGCCTTGGAGAAGTATATCATGGTTGGCAAAGCAGAGATTGAGTGAAGAAGGGAAAGACCCTCAACAAGCTAGATTAACACAGGGGCTGTAATGATGGGCTTAAGGTTAGCAAGGATTGTGAGGATGATACAGGACCAGGCAGTGCTTCATTCAGTTGTACAAAGGGTCACTATGAGTCCCAGTCAAATCAACAGCACCTAACAATAATGTAACACAGGTTCCTTAGGAGCACAATTAAATTCTGTAATTCCCATTTTTCTCAATGTTGTCCTTAATTTGTTTTTATCCCATAGTCAAATACCTTTGCTTAGCAGTGAACACTGACATCTCACATCAACAATGGTATCCTTCAGCTATAGGGATCCAGGTTAGGGGAGGGAACCCAAGCCACTCCTTACAAGCAGCAAGGTGGGAAAGTGGGGAAAAGGACAGAAAAAGGCCAGGGAGACCGGGACGGAGCAAGGAGGCAGCAGTAGGGATCCAGGTAAGGGGAGGTTGGAGAGGTTTTGAACAGCCAAGGGAGACAAACTTGTCTGTGGGTTTGGCCTACTGTGTTGACATGTTGCTGGAGTCTTGAGGCTGTGTCACTGGTGTTTCAAACCCAGAAGGGTGCACATGGTGCACAGGTATCAGCTTGGCTTGCAGACTGAGACAGAATAGGAAGAAGGAAGAGGTCATTAAATTCTCAAAGAACTGGCCAGGGAAAACCGTATGAATAGCAGAGAAACACTGTATGATACATTACTGTGCAACTTGAAGAATAGTCCAGAAACAATGTCCAATACAGAGGAGGAGGATGAGTCACTTAGGTTAGAAGACTCTCAAAATAGGACTGGGAAAGAGCTGCATCATCAGAGTAAAACCAGCCTTACTCATATGGATAAGGGAAAGCTTTTGAGACCTCCATTTGCTGATGTGCATGACTCAAATTGAGGAGAAACAGCTGCAAAGATCCATTAACAATTGGA
>NW_006934046.1:0-400 GCF_000298275.1 Orycteropus afer afer
AAAAAATGCTGAAAACTAGGACCTGGTAGAGGAAGAATAAGAATAATAATAAAAAAGACAAAATTATTAATAGTATTAGTTGGTTTGAAACAAACAAATACAAGCAAACTAATCACTGGGAAAAAGAAAGTGAAAAAGAAAAAGAAAAAAAAAAAGAAAGAAAAAATCGGTGGAGGACTGGGTGGGGCACCCAGGCTCTGTCTGAGCACACCGACTATGATGGAGTTCCTGTGGGCCCAGAATGTAGGTGGGAGTGGGGATGGCCACACCTTCGTTCATCAAGCGGGTGTAGGGTGTAGTAACAAGAAGAATGTCATACCTTTTCATCTTGCAGGCCCCAATGTCCTTGGAGTTGCTGGAAAGCAGAACGTGTTCCTAAGCCCCAGAAATCTGCTAGAGC
>NW_006934046.1:2985-4091 GCF_000298275.1 Orycteropus afer afer
TAAGGCTTGCTTTATGGCCTAACATATGGTCTATCATGGAAAATGTTCCATGTGCATTGGAGAAGAATGTATATTAATGTGCTGTTGGGTGAAGTGCTCTATAGATGTCTATAAGGCCAAGTTGGTGGATTGTATTGTTTATCTCTTCTGCATCTTTGTTGAGTTTCTTTCCAGCTATTCTATCTTTCAAAGAAAGTGGTATATTAAAGTCTCCCACTATAACTGTGGGGTCATCTATTTGGCTTTTCAATTCTTTTAAAGTCTGATTTATGTATTTTGGGGCTCTTTCATTGGGTCTATAGATCTTTATTATGGTTATATATTCATGTTCAATTGATCCATTAATCATTATGTAATGTCCTTCCTTGTCTCGAATGGTGGTTTTTGTCTTAAAGTCATTTTGACCAGAAATTAATATTGCCGCTCTTGCTCTCTTATATTTGCCATTTGCTTGATATATCTTTTCCCAACCTTTGAGTTTCAGTCTATTTCTTGTCTTTATCTCTAAGGTGTGTTTCTTGTAAGCAGCATATTGATGGGTTTTTTTTTTTTTCTTATCCAATCTATACTCTCTGTCTCTTGAGTGGTGCATTTAATCTATTAACATTCAGGGTAATTACTGATAAGTTTGAATATGTTGCTGTCATTTTGTTATGTGTTTTTTCATGGTATCCCTGGTTTCTTTGCTTCATATTATTTTCTGTGCTGGGCTCATTATGTTTATGAATCGTGTTATCATTTCCTTTCTGGCTGTTGCGTTAGTATATGCTGAATATTTTTGTGTGTTCTTTTTTTTATTGTGATGTGAAGGTTTATCATTTTTCTTTGAGGTTACCATATGATTTGTAATTTTCTCCCCAATTGTAGAACAGTCCAGTCTATCTTGCAACTCTCTTAACTTCCTCACCATTTAGAAGTTCTGTAACTACACAGTCTTTCCCCTCTTTTTGTTTGTAGTTATCTTCACTTGCTAATTGATATCTCTGGTTCCCTGTCTACAACCTTGTAATCTCATTTTACTTTGGATATGTCCATAGCTGTAGTTTGTAGGTTATGTCATCTTGTGTATTAATGGTCAGTTGTTATTTGCTATTTTTGGTTCTCTG
>NW_006934047.1:0-1315 GCF_000298275.1 Orycteropus afer afer
AAAACCACTGAGAAAATTGTCCAAGATTTGCTGGAGGAGAACTTCCCTGAAATGATGAAAGATGAGAATATCTTCATTCAGGAACTCCAACGAACCCCAAACAGGATAGAGCCCAAAAGAAAATCACCAGGACACTTCACCATCAAAGTCATCAAAACCAAAGACAAAGACAGAATCCATAAAGCAGAACAGAAAAACAAAAAGTTACTTACAAAGGACAGGCAGTAAGAATAAGCTCTGATTTCTCAGTGGAAACCATGCAAGGGAGAAGGCAAAGGGATGGTATATATAAAACGCTGTAAGAGAAAAATGTTCAACCAAGAATTATATACCCGGCAAACTTGTCCCTCAAATATAATGGTGAAATTAGGAGATTTCTAGATAAGCAGAAACTGAGGGAATTTGTTAAAACCAGACCAACCTTACAAGAGATGCTAAAAGTAGCCTTTGAACACAGAATCAAAAATAGCAAATAACAACCAACCATTAAAACACAAGATGACAACCCACAAACCACAGGTATGGATACATCCAAAGTAAAATGAACTTACAAGATTTTAAACAGGGAAACAGAGATATCAATTGACAAGTGAGAACAACTACAAGCAAAAAGAGGGAAAAGTCTGTGTAGTTACAGAACTTCTAAATGGTGAGGAAGTTAAGAGAGTTGCAAGACAGAATAGACTGTTCTAAACTCGAGGAGAAAATTATAAGTCATAAGGTAACCTCAAAGAAAAATGATAAACCTTCACATCACAATAAAAAAGAGGACAAGCACAAATATTCAGCACATACCAAAACAACAGCAACAAAGAAAATGATAACACGACTCATAAACATAATGAGCTCAGCACAGAAAATAATATGGAAGAAAGAAACCAGGGACACCATGGAAAAACACATAACAAAATGACAGCAACAAATTCAAACTTATCATTAATTACCCTGAATGTTAATGGATTAAATGCACCATTCAAGAGACAGAGAGTTGCAGATTGAATAAGAAAACAAAACCCATCCATATGCTGCCTACAAGAGACATACCTTAGAGATAAAGACAAAAATAGACTAAAAGTCAAAGGTTGGAAAAAGATATATCCAGCAAATGGCAACTGTAAGAGAGCAGGAGTGGCAATATTAATTTCTGACCAAATTGACTTTAAGATAAAAACCACCATACGAGACAAGGAAGGACATTATATAATGACTAAAGGATCAATTGAACATGAAGATAACCATAATAAATATCTATGGACCTAATGAAAGAGCCCCAAAATACATAAATCAGACTTTAAAAGAGTTGAAAAGCCAAATA
>NW_006934047.1:1915-2633 GCF_000298275.1 Orycteropus afer afer
AAAAATCTTCAACAAAATCCTAGCCAATAGACTGCAACAACATATCAAGAAAATCATTCATCATGACCAAATGGGGTTCATATCAGGTATGCAGGTATGGTTCAACATTAGAAAAACAATCAACGTCATCCACCACATTAAAACAAAGGAGAAGAACCACATGATCATATCAATTGATGCAGAAAAGACATCTGATAAAATCTAACACCCATTCCTGATCAAAACTCTCAGCAAAATAGGAATAGAAGGGACATTCCTCAACATAATAAAGGGCATTTATGCAAAACCAACATCCAAATTATTCTCTATGGAGAGAGACTGTAACTATTCCTCTTGAGAACAGGAACCAGAAAATGATGTCCGCTATCACCACTTCTATTCACCATTGTAGTGGAAGTCCTAGCCAGGGCAATAAGGCAAGAAAGGGAAATCAAAGGCATTCAAATTGGTAAGGAAGAAGTCAAACTATCCCCATTTGCTGATGATATGATCCTATACCTAGAAAACTCAAGAGACCCAGTCAGAAAGATACTGGAACTATTTGAGAGATTTAGCATCGTGACAGGATATAAGATCAACATCCAAAAATCAGTTGGATTCCTCTACACCAACAAAGAGATTGTTGAAAAAGAAATAAGGAAATCAATACCATTTTCAATAGCTACCAAAAAAAATAAAATACTTGGGAATAAATCTTACCAGGGACACAAAAGACCTC
>NW_006934048.1:0-1188 GCF_000298275.1 Orycteropus afer afer
GGTTTGAACCACCAGCCTTCTGGTTAGCAGTCAAGTGCTTTAGGCCCTATGCTACCAGAGCTCCCAAAACCCACCTTAGACACACAGATAAAAACAAATTAAGAGTTAAGGAATGGAAAAAAAATATACCAAGCCAATGGAAACCAAAAAAGAGCATTAGTGACAATATTAATTTCTAATAAAATAGACATTAAGGTGAAAAACATCATAAGAGATAAAGAAGGGCATTATATGATGCCGAGTCAATTGATAAAGCAGATGTTACAATAATAAATATTTATGCACCCAGTGAAAGTGTCCAAATTATGTGAAGCAAATATTAACTGAATTAAAAGGGACAATAGACAACTCTACAATAGTAGTAGGAGACTTTAACACACCACTTTCAAAGAGGGACAGAGCAACTAGAAAAAAACTCAACAACGATACAGAAGAGCTCAACAATACAATCAACCAACTCGACCTCATAGACATATACAGAGCATTACACCCAACAAAAGCACAATTCATATTCTTCTGCAGTGCACATGGATCCTTCTCCAGAATAGACCATATTTTAGGACATAAAACAAGCCTCAATAAGTTCAAAAGCATTGAAATACTACAAAAAAAAATTCCTAGAAACAAATGAGAATGAATATGCATCCTACCAAAACTTATGGAACACAGCAAAAGCAGTACTCAGAGGACAGCTTATAACAGTAAATGCATACATCAAAATATAGGAAAGAAACAAAATCAACACTTTAATTCATCAACTCCATCAACAAGAAATAGAATAACAAAATATTCCTACACTATCAAGAAGCAAGAAAATCATAAAGATCAGAACAAAATAAATGAAACAGAAAACAAAAAACCATAGAGAAAATCAACAACAACAACAAAAAAAGCTGGTTCTTTGAAAAGATTATAAAATCAATAAATCATTGGCAGATCTAACAAAAGAAAAGAAGTAGAAGATCCAAATCACAAGAATTGTAAACGAAAATGGTGTCATCACAACAGAACTAACTGAAATAAAAAAGATACTGACAGAACATTATGAAAAACTGTACTCCAACAGAATTGAGAACCTAGAAGAGATGGACAAGTTTCTAAAATCACAAGACCTATGTAAACTATCCCACTCAGAGATAGAAACCTTGAGTAGGCACATAAGAAAAGAAAGAATTGAGAAGACATTCT
>NW_006934048.1:3510-4034 GCF_000298275.1 Orycteropus afer afer
AATGAAATAAGACCCATACCTCACTCCATACACAAAACCAATGTCAAGCTGGATCAAAGACTTAAATGTAAAACCCAAAACTATAAAATTAATCAAAGATAAAATAGGGGCAAATCTAGGAGCCCTAATTTATGCCATAAATAGACTATCAAGCATAACCCAGAATGTGTAGGAGATAGAAGAGAAGCTAGATAACTTGGACCTTTTAAAAATTAAATTCTTATGTGCATCAAAAGACTTCATCAAAAGAGTAAAAAGAGAACCTACAGATTGGGAGAAAATATTTGCCTATGACATATCTGATAAAAGACTTATTTCCAAAATCTATAGAAAACTTCAACACCTCAACACCAAAAAGACAAATAACCCAATTCACAAATGGTCAAAAGACTTGAACAGACACTTCAGCAAAGAAGATATACAGGCAGACAACAAACACATGAGAAATTGCTCATGATCATTAATCATTAGAGAGATGCAAATCAAAACAACGAGATATCATCTCACCCCAGCAATAATAGCAA
>NW_006934049.1:0-1453 GCF_000298275.1 Orycteropus afer afer
TTTTTTTTTTTTTTCTGATTGATCACTTTCCAAAGAAGTATTCAGGTATTTGTCTTCAATCTCATTAATTCTATTTTTCAGTGCATCAGTTCTACTCCTTTGCCCTTTCAATGTGTTATCTGTTTCTGACAATTTATTATTAATCTTCTGGGTTTCTATCTGTAGATTTAGAATCATTTCCAATTTTTCATTTATTTTGTCATTATGTTCTTGTATTTTCTTCGAAAATTCTTCTAGGGTTTTTTCTGTGTTCTTTGTTCTGTCCCTCAATCCTTTGAAGATACCTAAAGATAATTCTTTTGAATTCCTTATTAGAGAGTTCCAATGCTGCTGCTTCCTCAGGGATGTGTTCTGGGTCTGTATCCTGCTCCCTTGTTTCTACTTTATCCTGCTTCTTTGTGTGCAGTGTGATGGTCTGTTGTTTCTGAGGCATCATGGCGTTGTTGTATTTAGATCTCTGTAAACTGTTTGTGAAGAGCAGCCAAGGGTGATTTAGGCTCTTCTTGGTGGTTCTTTTTAATCGTTGTCAAGTTGGTGGAGAAGGAAGTAGTGGCTCTCACTCAGTAAGTGACGTTGCAGGAGGTGTGGGTGTAGTTGTGCCTTATAGGGACTATTGTTGTCTTCCACTCAATTTAGACACAAATTACAATTGAATAACCTTCAGAAAACTAAAAGCACATGGACAAAAAGCATGCCATGTAATCACACAGGAACAGTAACCAGGAAAAGATAAAAGGGAAAAAGAAGAAGAAAAAAGAAGTAAACCTGCAATATCTGGGGATAGGGCATTAAGAGAAAAAAATTAGAGAAGGAGAATAATGAAGGAAAAAAAATGGGAAAAAATGCAAAAAGAAAAAATAAGGAACGGCATTAACCATGACAAAAAAGGGGGACGGGACTTAAATTAAAAAAAAAATTTCAAACAGGAACAGGGGAAAGAAAAAATGCTGAAAACTAGGACCTGGGCAGGGAAGATTAAGAATAATAGTAAAAAGGAGAAAAATATTATTAATAATAGTTGTTTTAAAACAGACAAATACAGGCAAAGTTATCACCAGAAAAAGAAAGCAAAAAAGAAAAAAATAAAAATAAATAAATAATTGGTGGAGGACAGGGCCGGGCACCCAGGCTCCATCTGAGCACAGAGACTGTTATGGAGTTCCTGTGGGCCCAGAATGTAGGTGGGAGTGGGGGATGGTCACACCTCCATTCACCAAGTGGGTGTGGGGTATACGCATAACAAAAGGAATGTCTTACCTTTTTAGTCTTGCAGGTCCGGAGGGTTCTTGGGCTTGCTGGAAAGCAGAACATGTTCTCAAACCCCAGGAATCTGCAAGGGCTCTGTCTCTTTAAATATCCAAAATAGTCAAGCTGCTTTTAGATCCTCAAAATGGCGGCATCCTCCGGACCGGCAAAAGTCCATAGCTCAGCTTGCCTTTCTTTTCACCTTCTC
>NW_006934049.1:1625-3116 GCF_000298275.1 Orycteropus afer afer
TTGGGGTTTAGTCCACTTCTATATCCTTCCCTTCAAGGCTCGGATCCAGGATTATCTTCTGTGTCTGTGTTAATTGCTTTCCCTTTTCTTTGTTGAAGAGGGTCTGTGCAGTCTTTCTGCCTAGTCCACCATCTTGCCGGAACTCCTCTATATCTACATTATTCTTTAGTGCTACCTAGCATTCCACTGTGTGTATGTACCATAGTTTGGTCATCCACTTTTCTGTTGATGGACACGTAGATTGTTTTCATCTTTTTGTTATTGTAAATTGTGCTGTGATGAACATGGGTGTCCATATATCTGTTCCTGTCCTGGCTCTCACCTCTCTGGGATATACACCTAGTATTGGGATTGCTGGGTGAAATGGTATCTCAAATTTCAGCTTTGTAAGGAATCTCTGGTGGCATAGTGCCTAAGGCACTTAACTGGTAACCAGAAGGCTGGTGGTTCAAACCCACTAGCCACTCCTCGGAAGGAAGTTTGGGCAATCTACTTCCGTAGTGATAACTGCCTCAGAAACCCAAGGAGGGGTCACTATGAGTCACATCCAACTTGACGGCACATAACAACAACAACAACAAGGAATTACCATAGTACTTTCCACCGTGGTTGTATCACTTCACAGTCCCACCAGCGTATGAAAGTCCCAGTCTTTCCACATTTCTGTTTTTAATTCTGTTAATATTTCATTTATGTATTTTTGGGTTCATTCATTGGGTATATAGATCTTTATTATGTTTATTTCCTCTTGTTGAATTGAGCATTTAGTCATTATATAATGTCCTTCCTTTTCTCTTTTGCTAGTTTTTGCCTTTAGGTTTATTTTATCACAAATTAATATTGCCACTCTTGGTCATTTTTGGTTGCCCTTTGCTTGATATATGTTTTTCTGTATTTGATTTTTAGCTTCTTTTTGTCTTTGTATCTAAAATGTGTCTCTTGTAGACAGCCTATTGATGAGTCATGTTTGCTTATCCATTCTTCTACTCTCTGTCTCTTGACTGTTTCATTTAATCCATTTGTATCCTGTGCAATTTATGGATTTTCTTATCCTTTCCTATATTGCTATTGTTTTAGTGTTTACTGAAGGTTTATGTTTTTCTTCTTTTTTAACTTTGGTGTGAATGTTTATTAATTTTCTTTGAGGGTACAGTGTAGTTTATTATTATCTCCCAAAGTTTAAACCCATCCATTCTTTCTTGATATTGTCCTGACTTTCTCTACATTATGAAGTTCTATATCATTTACTCCTTTTTGCTTTGTACTTATCCTCATTTACAATAAACATTCCTGGTTCCCTGTTTTCCATCTTGTTGGTTTATTTATTTTTGATACATCTGTGTCTGGGTTAATTTCCAGGTGATGTTGCTATATGTCTTTTTTTTTTTATCTTTTTTTTTTTATTAGGATTTGGGTGAAGATTTACAGAGTAAATTCACTTTTCATACAGCAGTTCACATATACTTTGTCTCATGTCATTGACCAAAATTT
>NW_006934050.1:0-1145 GCF_000298275.1 Orycteropus afer afer
CCAGACAAGGATGCCTGCTATCACCACTTCTATTCAACATTGTACTGGAAGTCCTAGCCAGGGCCATAGGCAAGAAAGGGAAATCAAAGGCATTCAAACTGGTAAGGAAGAAGTCAAACTACCCCTATTTGGAGATGATATGATCCTATACCTAGAAAACCCAAGAGGCTCAGTCAAAAATCTACTGGAACTAATTGAGAGATTTAACATCATGGCAGGATATAAGATCAACATCCAAAAATCAGTTGAATTCTTCTACACCAGCAAAGAGATTGCTGAAAAAGAAATAAGGAAATCAATACTGTTTATAATAGCTACCAAAAAAATAAAACAGTTGGGAATAATTCTTACCAGGGACACAAAAGACCTCTACAAAGAAAACTATAAAAAACTACGTCAAGAAACTGTAAGAGATCTACATGAATGGAAGAACATCCCATGCTCGTGGATAGGAAGATTGAACATTGTGAAAATGTCAGTTCTACCCAAAGCAATCTATACATTCAATGCAATCCCAATCCTGATCCCATCAACATTCTTTAGGGTTATGGAAAAACCAACCAATCACTAACTTCATATGGAAAGGAAAGAGACCTCAGATAAGCAAAGCACTATTGAAGAAGAAAAAGACAGTAGGAGGACTCACATTGCTGGATCTCAAAACCTACTATACAGCCACAGTAGTCAAAACTGCCTGGCATTGGTTTAATGACAGATATATAGACCAATGGAATAGAACTGAGAACCCAGATATAGATCCATTGACCTATGGTCAGCTGATCTTTGACAAAGGCCCGAAATCCATTAAATGGGGAGGAGAATGTTTGTTTAATAAATGGTGCTGGCAAAACTGGAGATCCATTTGCAGAAAAATGAAACAAGACCTGTACCTGATACAATACACAAAAATGAACTCCAGATGGATCAAAGACTTAAATGTGAAACCTAAAACTATACGGTTCCTCAAGGAAAATTTAGGGGCAAATTTAAGGGCACTAATATATGGCATCTCGTAGCATAGTGCCTAAGGCACTTGACTGCTAGCCAGAAGGCTGGCGGTTCAAACCCATCAGCCACTCCTTGGAAGGAAGGTTGGGCATTCCTACTTCCGTAGTGATACTGCCTTGGAAACCCAAGGAGGGGTC
>NW_006934050.1:2195-2869 GCF_000298275.1 Orycteropus afer afer
GAACATATATAGGGTTGGCAGACAATGGTCCTATAAGTTTATGTGAATGATCAGAATTCCCAGGTGTATAGTAGAGCTGACAATGGGCAAGGTTGCGGTCACTACCTGGTCACAGCCAGCTACCCAGAGGGACCAAGTAGTTGAACCTGTGGGCTTGGGACCATAAGTCGCAGGGGACATCAACCTCAATTGGCATAACATACTATACAAAACATTGTTTCTTCCACCTCCTACTTTGCCGAGTAGCGACTGGGATCTTAAAAGCTAGCAAGCTGCCAGCTAGATGCAATGATGGGTCTCTCCTCATCCAGAGCAAACAAGAATGAAGAAAACGAAAATTCATGGAAACAATTAGTCCTAGCAACTGGTACACCATCCAGTCTGCAGCCTATACAACTATGAGACCAGAAGAACTAGATGGTGCCTGTCTACCACTGTCATCCACTTGGAAGGGGATCTGTATAGGAGATCCTTGATAGAGAGGGAGAATAATGTGGAACAAAACTCAAAACATTTGGAGGAAAAAAAAAAAAAAGGTGGGGACCAGGTTTGCTGGTCTGATAGAGCCTGGTGAAACCACTGAGACTATGGCCCCTAGCTGCTCTTCAGGTCTGGAATAGAACCCACACCTGTGGTTTCCTGCCAAACAAAATACAAGCATATGAGTTGAACAT
>NW_006934051.1:0-1225 GCF_000298275.1 Orycteropus afer afer
GGCCCAGAAGATAGGTGGGAGTGGGAATGGTCACACCTCCATTCACCAATCGGGTATAAGGTATATGAGTAAGGAGAAGAATGTCGTACCTTTTCAGTCTTGCAGGCCCCGAGTGTCCTTGGGGTTGCTGGAAAGCTGAACATGTTCTTAAGCCCCAGGAATCTGTGAGAGTGCTGTCTTTTTATATATCCAAAATAGTCAAGCCGCTTTTTAAACCTTCAAAATGGCGGTCCCCACCAGACCGGCCAAGGTCCACAGTTCAGCCCACCTTTCTCTTCAACTTCTCCATTTGTTCCCCAGCCACCGTGCACAGTCCTCCGTGCAGTCCCTGGTTAGCAGGGTGATTTTTAGGTTAATTCTTTGGTCCTACCACCACTTGGGAATCTCCAAGGTCTGTGTTGTCAGGATCGCTCAGGATCGCTGCCAGACCGCAGCTCTGTATGTCTCCTTTTTTGGTATTTTCATGCAAATTCTTCACTAGTTGAGGTTTAGTCCACTTCTATATCTTTCCCTTCAAGGCTCAGGGGTCCAAAATTATCTTCTGTGTCTGTGTAATTGGTTTCCCTTTTCTTTGTTGAAGAGGGTCTGTGCAGTCTTTCTGCCTAGTCCGCCATCTTGCCGGAACCTCTCCTCTGCCATCTTCTCTTGATGTTTCCTGCATCATTCAATTATTTTGCCCATAGAATCTTTCAATATTGCAACTTGAGGCTTAAATTTTTTCTTCAGTTCTTTCAGTTTGAGAAATGCTGAGCGTGTTCTTCCCTTTTGGTTTTCCAACTCCGGGTCTTTGCACAGTTCATTATAGTAATTGGTTTTGTCTGCTTGAGCTGCTCTTTGAAATCTTTTGTTCAGCTCCTTTATCTTGTCATTTCTTCCATTTGCTTTACCTACTCTGCTCAAGGGCAAGTTTCAGAGTCTCTTCTGTCATCCATTTTTCTTCTTGTCTTCTTTTCTCATCATTTTAGTGATCTCTTGCTTTCTTCATGGATAATATTCTTGATATTCTCCCACAATTCTTCTGGTTTTCGGTCATTGGTGTTCCATGCATCAAATCTATTCTTTAGATGATCTCTAAATTCAGGAGGCGTATATTCAAGATCATATTTTGGCTCTCTTGGACTTGTTTTCATTGTCTTTAACTTCAAGTTGTACTTGCATATGAGCAGTTGATGGTCTGTTCCACAATCAGCTCCTGGCCTGGTTTTGGCTGAAGATATTGAGCTTT
>NW_006934051.1:1730-3021 GCF_000298275.1 Orycteropus afer afer
CCAGTCCATTTCAGCTCACTAATGCTGAGGATATCAATCTTTATGTGTTCCATTTCGTTTTTGACAACTTCCAATTTTCCTCAATTCATACTTCGTATATTCCATGTTCCAATGATTAATGGATGTTTGCCCCTTGTTTCTCTTCAATTTGAGTGGTGCCACATCAGCAAATGGAAGTATCGAAAGCTTTACCTTATCCATATGAATTAGGCTGGGTTTACTCAGATGATGCAGCTCTTTCCCAGTCCTATTTTGAGAGTGTTCTAACCTAACTGGACTATTCATAAAGTTGCGTGGTAATGTATTAAACAGTGTTTCTTTGCTATTCATAAGGATTTCCCTGGCCTGTTCTTTGAGAAGTGGCCGGGCTCTTCCTTCTTCCTAGTCTGTCTCAATCTGTAAGCTGGGCTAATTTGTGTGCACCATGTCCATCCTGCTGAGTTTGAAACACCAGTGGCTCAGCCTCAAAACTCACATCAACACATCACCACAGTAGGACAAACCGACAGACAAGTTTGTCTCCCTGTTGGAAACCTCTTGTGCCACCCTTTCCTGGGTCTCTGCGGCTGACTCCTCCTCTGTCCTTGTTCCTGGACTTTTTAATCCCCTTTCTCCCTCTCTCCTGGGACAGAGGAGCAGTCAGCCTCAGGGATTCAGGTGAGGAGAAAGAACCTTACTCAGTAGCATAAACCAAAATCCAAACTCACTGCCACTGGGTCAGATCCAACTCATAGCGACCCCTCCTTGGGTTTTGGAAGAGATATCACTACGGAAGTAGATTGCCCAATCAATCTTCCTTCTGAGGATTGGCTGGTGGATTTGAACCACCAACTTTCTGGATAGCAGTCAAATGCCTTAGGAAGAGGGTTATTATTAAACCTTCCTTTAATTGTCTTTAAGGTGCTCTGTTGGTATTGTGGGTAAGTCATTTGCCTGCTAACTAGAAGTTCGGCAGTTCAAACCCACCAGCTGCCCGGCAGGAGGACGATGAGCCAATGTACTTCTGTAAAGATTTACAGCCTTGGATACCCAGTGGGGGTTGCTATGGGTTGGAATCTGTTCAATGGCAGTGGGTTTGGTTGTTTTTTTGTTTTTGTTTTCAAGTTGTTTTTAGGAGCACTGGTGGAACTGTGGTTAAAATATTTGAGCTGCTAACTAAAAGGTTGGTGGTTCAACCCAACAGCCACTCCGTGGAAGAAACATGTGGCAGTCTGCTCCTGTAAAGATTTACAGCCTTGGAAACCCTATGGAGGCAGTTCTACTCAGTCCTACAGGGTCACTAGGAGTCAGA
>NW_006934052.1:0-689 GCF_000298275.1 Orycteropus afer afer
AAAAAAAAAAAGACCTCGTCAAAGTGCTGAAGAGCAAAGATGTCACTTTGAAGGCTAAGGTGCAGCTAACCCAGCCATGGTGCTTTTAATCACCT
Source organism: Orycteropus afer afer (assembly GCF_000298275.1). Taxonomy (NCBI): domain Eukaryota; kingdom Metazoa; phylum Chordata; class Mammalia; order Tubulidentata; family Orycteropodidae; genus Orycteropus; species Orycteropus afer. The sequence continues at coordinate 96 of NW_006934052.1, forward strand.
CATATTCGTGTGAAAGCTGGACAATGAATAAGGAAAATCAAAGAAGAATTGATGCCTTTGAGTTAGGGTGTTGGCAAAGATACTGCAAATACCATGGACTGCCAGAAGAACTAACAAATCTGTCCTGGAAGAATTGCAGCCGGAATGCTCTTTGGAAGTGAGAATGGCCAGACTTTGTCTCACCTACTTTGATCATGTTGTCAGAAGGGGCCACTCCCCGGAGAAGGATGTCACGCTCGGTAAAGTGGAGGGTCAGTGAGAAAGGGGAAGGCCCTCAGCGAGATGGATTGACACAGAGGCTGCAACAATGGGCTCCAGCACAGCAAGGACTATGAGGCTGGTGCCCGACCAGGCAGCCTTTCACTCTGTTGTGCACGGGGTTGCTGCGAGTCAGAGCCGACTCGGTGGCACCTAACAACATATCACTCTCACTGCCGTTGAGTCAATTGCAACTCGTAGCGACCCCTCCTTGGGTTTCCGAGGCGGTATCTCTAAGGAAGTAGATTGCCCAACCTTCCTTCCGAGGAGTGGCTGGTGGGTTTGAACCGCCAGCCTTCTGGTTAGCAGTCAAATGCCTTAGGCAGTACATCACCA
>NW_006934052.1:1824-3236 GCF_000298275.1 Orycteropus afer afer
TCTTTTGTCCTGGGGCCTTTATTTACATGCAAATGATGCCACCTTTCAAAATATGCTCTCTGAAGGAGCCCCCTTTTCTTTGCAGTCTGCACACAGAAGGCTCCTCTGTCCTGGGTGCAAGGTCCCCAGTCCCCAGTTAGTGGGGCCTGCGTCTCGGACATTGAACTTTGGCATTCATGGTGCTGCAGCCCCCCAGGAGGCTGACCCCTTAGCTCCGTTGGAATCCTCCCACTTGAGCCACCTGGGGACCTGCTAACCAGGAGCTTTGGTTCACTGGGTCTAGGGTGGCCCGAGAATCTGCGTTCCAATGAGCTCCCCATATGCCACCCTGCTCCAGGAGCATGCTTAGAGCAGCAAGGAGTAGGAGGTGCCTGCTCATGGAAACCGGCAGATTCAGGATAAAGAGGAGCTGGAAGAAGGACCAGGCAGCCTGCTTCCGAAAGGTCACAGCCTTGCAACCCGACGGAGCACAGTTCCACCCAGAAGCACATGGGGTCGCCAGGGCGGGAACCCACTCCATGGCAGGTGGCTTGATGTTTCTGGTTTCAGCAGGGCATGTCTGACGCATCTTGTCTTCAAGAACACAGCAGGCCTGGTCCAGGGAAGGGTCCAGGGCAGGAGTTTGAGGGGAATCAACATGTTTGGGGTTGGGCTTGGCTACTCTGAGGCCAAGGCTACCCCTGGGACATTTCCAGGGTCCCCAGTAAGCACCTGGACGAGGGCATCCACAAGGAGCCGGTCTCCAGGTGTCCTCCCCAAGCAATGAGGGGAGAAGTCAGGCCCCATCCTGCACTGCCTTGTGAAGAAGCCGGTGTGAGCCTCCCACACGGTACACACTGCGAGTCCCAGTTGCAAACAAACCAGACTTGTGCACACAAGTGCTGAGACCGCTCCAAGGAGGACAGGACGCTGACCTGGGGGAGCTGTCTGTCCGGCAGCACAGCCTCGGCCCCCAGGTCTGTCCGGGAGGAAGACCCTCCCTCTCACCGCCACCACTTCCCCTTTGAGACAGTGGAGTTGAAAGAAGAGCAAGGACACAGATGTCTAATCCATCTACGCAGAAGCCGGGGCCAAAATCAACACACCTTCTCTGCAATCTACCCATGCCTCGTTACATAAAAGGGTGTTCACACTGGTGACCGGGCTGAGCGTTCAGGAGTGCTGCTTGACCTTGTCTGTGTTTTGCATGCTCTGGGAGACTCACAAAGAAGCCAGAAGAGTCCAGGCTTTGGGACCCGGGACCTGAGTTCCTATTCCGGCCCCCTTCCCAGCCTCGGGGCCTGGCATGGATTAAGGAAGTACTTGTGCCTCACTTTCCTGATGTGTAATATGGGAATAATGATACCACCCACCACATAGGCTTGTTGGGAGGGTTGTGTATCCTGGTAGATTAGCTATAACATTAAATAATA
>NW_006934053.1:0-1050 GCF_000298275.1 Orycteropus afer afer
AGCTCCTCAGTTGCTCACAGCAAATTCCACCATGGAATTTACAAAGACTTATGGCTAGAAAAGCCATACCAGGTAATTTAGTACACACAACAGTAAATAAGGAGACACAGAGCTGCAAACTGTCAGCTATCCTGATGGCACAGACAATTTGAATATTTACAAGTGGTGGTAACAAAAGAAAAAACTCATTGCTGTTGAGTCCGATCTGAATCATAGCAACCCGTCCTTGGGTTTCCAAGGCAGTATCGCTACAGAAGTAGATTGCCCAACCTTCCTTCCAAGACGTCAAATGCCGTAGGCACTGTGCCACCAGAAAATTAACCTATAAGTTGCCCCTGCTCACCAAGGGCTGTGTGGACAACTGCATGAATGGCTAGCAACTAAAATGGGAAACAGCAAAGGACACAAAGTAAGCTGAAGACTTGGCTGTCTGGAGAGTGCAGCTATATTGAATGTTTGAAAAAGCAGCACAGCTGTTTTGGATATTTAAAGCAGCACTGTTCCCATTCAGAGGAGCTCTGGTAGCATAGTGCCTAAGGCATTTGACTCTATCCAGAAGGCTGGCGGTTCAAACCCACCAGCTCGGAAGGAAGGTTGGGCAATCTACTTCTGTGGTGATACTGCCTCAGAAACCCAAGAAGGGGTCACTGTGACTCGCATATGACTCTACAGCAGTGGGTTTGGTTTGGTTTGGTTCCTGTTCAGATCCCAGGGACCTAAGAATAGGCTTTGCTTGCTGAGGACATCATGGACACTGGGGAGGCTGGCAACTGGAAAGGTTCTATATTCCCCTCATTACTCTTATACCCTCCACTCTCTTGGTGAACAGAGGTGGCCATCCCCCACCTGCACCCAGACTTCTAAACCAGCAGGAATTCCATTCCAGTCTGTGTGCTCTGATGGAGTCTGGGTGCCCGGTCCTGCTGCCCCCAGATTTGTTTTTTGCTTGCTTGTCTTTATTCTTTCTTTTTCTTCTTCCTTTTTATTTTTATTCTTTATTTTTCCCTCCCCATGTTCTAGTTTTTGGGTTTTTCCTCTCATCCCTTTTCC
>NW_006934053.1:3504-4224 GCF_000298275.1 Orycteropus afer afer
AAAGACAAAGAAAGAATCCTAAAAGCACAATAAAAATGAAAAGTTACCTACAAAGAGCAACCAATAAGACTAAGCTGATTTCTTTGCAGGAGAGAAGGCAATGGGATGGTATATATAAAACCCAGAAAGAAAAAAATTTCCAACCAAGAATTATATACCCAACAAAATTGTCCCTCAAATATGATGGTGAAATTAGGAGATTTCCAGATAACAGAAGTTAAGAGAATTTGTTAAAACCAGACTAACCTTGCAAGAGATGCAAAAGGAAGTCCATTGGATAGAGAACCAACAGTAGCAAACAACAATCAGCCATTAACACACATGATGACATAACACAGAAACCAACCCAGTTATGGAAGTATCCAAAGTAAAAGAAGCATACAAGACTGTAAACAGGGAAGCAAAGACATCAATTGGCAAATGAGGACAACCACAAACCAAAAAGAGGGAAAAAATTGTGTAGTTATAGAACTTCTAAATGGTGAGGAAGTCAAGACAATTGTGAGACAGAACAGACTGTTCTAAACTTGGGAAGAAAATGATGAAACAAAGTGTAACCTCAAAGAAAAATAATAAATCTTTGCATCAAAATATAAACGAGGACAAACACAAATACTTGTTGTTGTTAAGTGCCGTCGAGTCGTTTCTGACTCACAGCGACCCCATGCACAGCAGAACGAAACACTGCCCAATCCCGCGCCAGCCCCACAATCCCTGCTA
>NW_006934054.1:0-708 GCF_000298275.1 Orycteropus afer afer
TATTAGGGCCCCTAAATTTGCCCCTAATTTTTCCTTGAGGAACTTTATAGTTTTAGGTTTCACATTTAAGTCTTTGATCCATCTGGAGTTAGTTTCTATGTATGGTGTGAAGTGCAGATTTTGTTTCATTTTTCTTCAAATGGATATCCAGTTTTACCAGCACTATTTATTAAACAAACATTCTTTTCTCCATTTAATGGATTTTGGCCTTTTTTCAAAGATCAGCTGACCATAGGTTGATGGATCTATTTCTGGGTTCTCAATTCTATTCCACTGGTATATGTGTCTTTCATTGTATCAATACCAGGCAGTTTTGACTACTGTGGCTGTATAGTAGATTTTGAGATCTGGCAGTGTGAAACCTCCTACTTTGTTCTTCTTCAATAGTGCTTTGCTTACCTGGGGTCTCTTTCCTTTCCATGTAAAGTTAGTGATTGGTTTTTCCACATCCTTAAAAAATGTTGATGGGATCTGAATTGGGATTGCATTGGGTAGAATAGACATTTTCACAGTGCTCAATTTGCTGCCCATAAGCATGGGATATTCTTCCATTTATGTAGATCTCTTATGGTTTCTTGAAGTAATTTTTTATAGTTGTCTTTGTACAGGTCTTTTGTGTTCATGGTAAGATTTATTCCCAAGTATTTTATTTTTTTTTAGTAGCTCTTGCAGTTGGTATTGATTTCCTTATTTCTTTTTCAGCAGTCT
>NW_006934054.1:2253-2838 GCF_000298275.1 Orycteropus afer afer
ACTCTTTTTCTGTTGATCTTCCTATTGTTGATTTCTAATTTGATAGCATTATGATCTGAGAAGATGCTTTGCAGTATTTCAGTGTTTTTAAATTTTTGAAGGCTTGCTTTATGGCCTAACATTCTATTATGGAAAATGTTCCATGTGCACTGGAAAAGAATGTATATTGTGCTGTTGTTGGGTGAAATGCTCCATAGATGTCTATGAGGTCAAGTTGGTGGATTGTATTGTTTAGCTCTCCTGCATCTTTGTTGAGTTTCTTTCCAGTTCTATCTTTCATTGAAAGTGGTATATTAAAATCTCCCACTATCACTGTGGAGTTATCTGTTTGACTTTTTAGCTCTTTAAAGTCTGATTTATGTATTTTGGGGCTCTTTCATTGAGTCTATAGATATTTATTATGGTTATATCTTTATGTTCAATTGATCCTTTAATCACTGTATAATGTCCTTCCTTGTCTCATATGGTGGTTTTTGTCTTAAAGTTAATTTGATCAGAAATTAATATTGCCACTCCTGCTCTCTTACATTTGCCATTTGTTTGATATATCGTTTTCCAACCTTTGATCTTTAGTCTATTTTTGTC
>NW_006934055.1:0-1412 GCF_000298275.1 Orycteropus afer afer
TGTTCTTGTCATGGCTCTCACTTCTTTAGGGTATATACCTAGTAATGGAATGGCTGGGTCAAATGGTATTTCTAATTCCAACTTTTTAAGGAATCACCATACTGCTTTCCACAGTGGATGTACCATTTTACAGTCCCACCAGCAGTGTATGAGAGTCCCAATCTCTCCACATCCTTGCCAGCATTTATTTTCTGTCTTGTTGAACTTTGTTTCTAGTGCTGGGGCAAGATGGTATCTCATTGTTTTGATTTGCATCTCTCTAATGGCTAAGGATCATGAGCATTTCTTCATGTTTGTTGGCCACCTGAATATCCTCCTTGGTGAAGTGTCTATTCATGTCTTCTGCCCATTTTTTAATTGGATTGGTTTTTTTGTTATTGAGGTGTTGGAGTTTTCTATACATCCTAGAGATAAGCCTCTTGTCAGATAGATCATTGCCAAATATTTTTTCCCAATCTGTAGGTTCTCTTTTGATTGTTTTGGAGAAGTCTTTGGAAGCACATAAAAATTTAATTTTTAGAAGGTCCCATTCATCTAGTTTCTCTTCTTTTGTTTGTGCATTTTGGGTTATGCTTGATAGTCTATTTATGCCATATATTGTTGTTGTTGTTGTTATGTGCCATCGAGTCAGACCTGACTCATAGTGACCCCTCCTTGGGTTTCCGAGGCAGTATCACTACGGAAGTAGATGGCCCCATCTTCCTTCCAAGGAATGGCTGGTGGATTTGAACTGCCAGCCTTCTGGTTAGCAGTCAAGTGCCTTAGGCACTATGATACCAGAGCTCCCATGCCATATATTAGGGCCCCTAAATTTGTCCCTAGTGTTTACTTGAGGAACTCTATAGTATTTAAGTCTTTGATCCATCTGGAGTTAGTTTTTGTGTGTGGTGTGAGGTATAGATCTTGTTTCATTTTTCTGCAAATGGATATCCAGTTTTGCCAGCACCATTTATTAAACAAGCATTCTCTTCCCTGTTTAATGGATTTCGGCCCTTTGACAAAGATTAGCTGACAATAGGTCGATGGATGTATTTCTGGGTTCTCAATTCTATGGGTGTATGTGTCTGTTATACCAATACCAGGCAGTTTTGACTACTGTGGCTGTATAGTAGGTTTTGAGATCTGGCAGTGCTCCGACTTTGTTGTTGTTCTTCAGTAGTACTTTGCTTATCTGAGTTCACTTTCCTTTCCATATAAAGTTAGTGATTGTTTTTTCCATATCCTTAAAAAATGTTGATGGGATCTGGATTGGGATTGGATTGAATGTATAGATTGCTTTGGATAGAATTGGTATTTTCACAATGTTCAATCTTCCTATCCACAAACATGGGATGTTCTCCATTTATGTAGATCTCTTATCGTTTCTTGAAGTAGTTTTTTATAGTTTTCTTTGTACAGGTCTTTTGTGTCCC
>NW_006934055.1:3387-4272 GCF_000298275.1 Orycteropus afer afer
AATGGTGTCAGTTCTTCTCTGAATGTTTGGTAGAATTCTCTGGTGAAACTGTCTGGGCCAGGACTTTTTTTAGTTGGTAATTTTTTGATGACCTGGTCAATTTCTTCTTTTGTTATGGACCTGTTCAACTTTTCCACGTCAGTCTGTGTTAGTTTAGGTAAGTGGTGTGTTTCTAGAAATCTGTCCATTTTTTCCAGGTTTTCAAATTTGTTGTAGTGCAGTTCTTCATAGTGCAGTTCTTCATAGATATTATCCTTTTTATTTCAGTTGGTTCTATTGTGATGTCACCCATTTTGTTGCTTATTTATTTGTATTCTCTTCCTCTTTTCCTTTGTTAAATTTGCCAGTGGTTTGTCAATTTTATTAATCTTTTCAAAAAGCCAACTTCTGGTCTTGCTGATTTTTCTATTGCCCTTCTATTTTCTGTTTCATTAATTTCTGCTCGAATCATTATTATTTCCTTTTTTCTGGTGACTGTAGGCTTTTCTTGCTGTTCTTTTTCTAATTGTTGGAGAGGTTGGTTTAAAGTGTTGATTTTGGCTCTTTGTTCTTTTATGATATGTGCATTTATTGCTATAAATTGGCCTGTGATCACTGCTTTTGCTGTGTCCCAAAGATTTTGGTATGTTGTGTTTTTGTTCTCATTTGATTCAAGAAATTTTTGAATTTCAAGTTTTATTTCTTCTCTTACCCAATCTTTCTTAAGGAGAGTGTTGTTGTTCAGTTTCCATGTGTTTACTCTTTTTCCGTTAATCTTCCTATTGTTGATTTCTAATTTGATAGTGTTATGTATGATCTGAGAAGATGCTTTGCAGTATTTCAATGTTTTTAAATTTATTAAGGCTTACTTTATGGCCTAACATATGGTCTATCATGGAAAATGTT
>NW_006934056.1:0-1128 GCF_000298275.1 Orycteropus afer afer
CCCCTATTGATTCAGAAGCACACGAAACTCAAACTGGTCAAGTTGCATTCTTAATTTCAAGTTGAATGGGATCATTGTTTCACCTGGTGGAAGCTTTTCTTCTTTGGAAATGATATCTCTAGAGGAGCTCTGGTAGCATAGTGCCTAAGGCACTTGACTGCTAGCTAGAAGGCTGGCCGTTCAAACCCACAAGCCACTCCTCGGAAGGAAGATGGGGCAATCTACTTCCGTAGTGATACTGTATCGGAAACCCAAGGAGAGGTCACTATGATTCAGGTTCGACTCGATGGCACATAACAACAACAAGAAGAAACAAGCAGGGTATAGAGTAATAAGGAGGGGAAGCAGACATTTTACTAGTGGATCACCAGGTGGAATAGTGACTGGTGCCAATTTTCAATCCTTGGTTCATAGAATTGTGCATCCTACATATGGAAAAAAAAAAATAGTACCAAGTATTGGAACTTAATTTAAAGTACAAACAACCTCCTGGAGAATATGACACCTAGCTGCCACTGTATTAAATCTGTAAACAGCTGCTTCTCAGTGATGGACAACATGGACTAATCAATGAATACCATGAATATGGACTCATTGCCAAATTTAATTACTGTATGTTGTTGTTGTTATGTGCTGCTGAGTTGGCTCTGAATCATAGCAACTCTGTGTTCAAAAGAATGAAACACTGTCCAGTCTACTGCCAGCCTCACAATACTTGCTGTACTTGAGCCCATTGTTGTAGGCACTGTGTCAATCTATCTCATGGAGGGCCTTTTCCTTTTTACTGACCCTTTACTTTACCAAGCATGATATCATTCTCTGGGAATTGTCCCTTCTGACAACATGAACAAAATAGGGGACATGAAGCCTGGCCATTCTAGCTTCCAAGGAGTGTTCTTTCTGCTCTTCCTCCAGGACAGAACTGTTAATTCTCCTGGCGGTCCATGATACTTTCAGGAGTCTTAACCAACACCACAACTTTAAAAGCACCAACTCTTCTTTGATCTTCTTCATTCAATGTTGAGCTTTTACATGCACATGAGGCAACTGAAAATACCATGGCTTGGGTTAGGCATACCTTAGTCTTCAAAGTGGCATCTTTGCTCTAAACACTTTAAAGAGGTCTTT
>NW_006934056.1:1853-3065 GCF_000298275.1 Orycteropus afer afer
CTGTCAAAATACTGCTGCAACCATTTTTAAATTATATACAGAAAAATATTACTTGCATGTGATATTAATGATATTTATGATACTGTTCAATAATTTCCACATTATGTTGGATCACCTTTCTTTGGAATGAGTATACATTTTATTATTGTAATTAACTTTGTCTTCTCAAGCTGCTCTTTGAAATCTTCTGTTCAGCTCTTTTATCTTACATTTCTTCCATTTGCTTTTGATACTCTCCATTTAAGACCAAGTTTCAGAGTCTCTTCTGACAGCCTGTTTGGTCTTTTCTTCTTTTCTTGCCTTATTAATGATCTTTTGCTTTCTTCATGGATGATGTTCTTGATATTATCCCATAACTTGTCTAATTTTCAATCATTTTCAATGCTTCGGATCTATTTTTCAGATGGTCTCTAAATTCAAGTGGGATATAATCAATGTTATATTTGATTGGATATTTGTGGACATTTTAAAATTATCTTCAGCTTCACCTTTAACTTACATAGGACTAATTGATGATCTGTTCCACAGTCCTGGTCCTGTTTTGCTGAAGATATTGAGCTTCTCCATCTCCTCTTCCCCTGATGTAGTTGATGTGATTCCTATGTACTCCATGTGGTGAGGTCCATATGGATAGCCACCATTTATGTTGTTGAAAAACAGTATTTGCAATGAATATATCATTGGTCTTGCAAAATTCTATTATGCAATATCTGGCATCATTTCTATCACCATGGCCATATTTTCCACCTACCGGTGATTCTTCTTTGTTTCCAACTTTTGCATTCTAATTACCAGTAATAATTAGTCCATCTTGATTGCATGTTTGGTTAATTTCAGATTTTAGAAGTTGGTAAATATCTCCAATTTCCTCATCTTTGGTTTTAGTGGTTGATATGTCAATTTGAATAATAGTAGTATTAACTATCATCTTTGCAGGCATATGGATATTATCCTATTGCTGACAGCATTATACTTTAGGACAAATCTTGAAACATTCTTTTTGATGATGAATACAAAGTCTTAGCTCTTCATTTTGTCATTCCCAGCAAAGGTGGTTATATTATTGTCTAATTCAAAATGGCCAATACTAGTCCATTTCAGTTTACTAGGATATAACTAGAATATCAGTCTTTATGGATTCCATTTCATTTTTGACAACTTTCAATTTTCCTATATTCATTCTTCATATATTTCATTTCCCAACTATTAATG
>NW_006934057.1:0-1234 GCF_000298275.1 Orycteropus afer afer
GGGCAATCTACTTCCGTAGTGATACTGCCTCAGAAACCCAAGGAGGGGTCGCTATGAGTCGGGTCTGACTCGACGGCACATAACAACAACAATAACAACAACAACAATGTACTGTTATTCCTGACACAGCTCCATTTGTGTCTGCCATCTCTCCTTTGTCTCACATTTGTTTCACGTCTTCTCTGTTTTCTTATCGCTCCTTTGCGCCTTCCTTTGGCCTTGCATGGATATTTTCCAATGTAACATTTTAAACCCTTTAACATTATTTTCCCTGCATCGTATTGGTCATTTCCTTAGTCATTGTTGTTCTAGGGTTTCCCACGTATGTTTCAGCTTATCAAAAACCACTTTAGATTTATAGTAAATTCCAATGAGATACAGAAACATTGATCCAAATAGCTCTATTTCTTTTCCTTTCTTTCTGTGTGGCATTATCGTTAAACAGATTATTACATCTACAGCAGTCGCAGCCTCAGCAGTACATACCAACCAAAAACTCACTGCCGTCCAGTCAGCTCTGGTTCATGGTGACGCCTGTTGGTTTCCTGAGGCAGTAAATCTTTACAGAAATAGATTGCCCCATCTTCATTCCACAGAGCGGCTGGTAGTTTGAACCGCCAACCTTCTGTGGAGTAGTGAACTGTCTTAGGCACTGCGCCACCAGAGCTCCTCCAGTAATACCCAGTGGTGATTATTGCACTGTACGATTACGTGTCTTTTGGAGGCGATCAGAAGGACAGGCATATATCTCAGTTGTTTGTGTTAGTTCGTGTTGGGTTGGCCTTGACGAATGTGACCCCATGCGTGACAGGGGAACACTGCCCTGCCCTGTGGCATCCCCACGATCAGCTGCAGGTTGGACCATCGTTATTCGTAAGGTTTTCAGTGGCTCAGTTTTGGAAATAGATCACCAGGCCTTTTTTTCTCAAATGATTTTTGAGTTTTATTCCACCTTGTTCTCCCTCTCTATCCAGGATCTCCTACATAGATCCCCCTCTGAGCGGTTGACAGTGGTAGCCGGGCAACATCTAGTTCTGGTCTCATAGTTGTATAGGCTGCAGATCGCATGGTGTACCAGTTGCTAGGAATAATTGTTTCCATGAGTCTTTGGTTTTCTTCATTCTTCCTTGCTCTGGACGAGGAGAGACCCATCATTGCATCTAGATGGCTGCTTGCAAGCTTTTAAGATCCCAGTTGCTACTCACCAAAGTAGGAAGTGGAACAATGTTTTGTG
>NW_006934057.1:4129-4671 GCF_000298275.1 Orycteropus afer afer
CCATATATTAGGCCCCTAAATTTGCCTCTAGTTTTTCCTTGAGGAACTATACAGTTTTAGGTTTCACATTTAAGTCTTTGGTCCATGTGGCATTCGTTTTTGTGTATAGTGTGAGGTACAGATCTTGTTGCATTTTTCTGCAAATGGATCTCCAGTTTTACCAGCACCATTTATTAAACAAACATTCCCTTCCCCATTTAATGGATTTCGGCCCTTTGTCAAAGATCAGCTGACCACAGGTCAGTGGATTTATTGCTGGGTTCTCATTTCTATTCCAATGGTCTATGTCTCTGTCATTGTACCAATACCAGGCAGTTTTGACTAGTGTGGCTGTATAGTAGGTTTTGAGATCCAGCAATGTGAGACCCCCTACATTATTTTTCTTCTTCAGTAGTGCTTTGCTTATCCGAGGTCCCTTTCCTTTCCATATAAAGTTAGTGATTGGTTTTTCGGCTCTTTCTTCTCTTTTGATGTGTGCACTTATTGCTATAAATTGGCCTCTGATCACTGCTTTTGCTGTGTCCCAAAGATTTTGGTATGTT
>NW_006934058.1:0-1311 GCF_000298275.1 Orycteropus afer afer
CTTGTAAGGTTGGTCTGGTTTTAACAAATTCCCTTAGTTTCTGCTTATCTGGAAATCTCCTAATTTCACCATCATATTTGAGAGACAATTTTGCGAGTCATACAATTCTTGGTTGTTAATTTTCTTCTTTCAGTGTTTTATATATACCATCCCATTGTCTTCTCACTTGCATGGTCTCTGCTAAGAAATCAGAACTTATTCTTACTGACTGACCTTTGTAATGTAACTTTTTGTTTTTCCTGTGCTGCTCTCAGGATTCTGTCTTTGTCCTTGGTTATGGTGAGTTTGATGATGATATGTCTCAGTGATTTTCTTTTGGGGTCTATCCTGTTTGGTGTTTGTTGGACTTCCTGAATGGATATATTCTCATTTTTCATCATATCAGGGAAGTTCTCCTCCAGCAAATCTTGGACAATTTTCTCAGTGGTTTTATTATTCTCTTCCAGTTCTGGAATTCCAATGACATGTAGATTATTTCTTTTGATGGTAACCTACATGAACCTTAGGCTTTCTTCTTTTTTTTTTTTTTCTGATTGATCCATTTCCAAATAAGTATTTAAATATTTGTTTTCAATCTCATTAATTCTGTCTTCCATTGCATCAATTCTACCCCTTTGCCCTTCCAATGTGTTATCTATTTTTAACAATTTAGAATTAATCTTCTGGATTCCTATCTGTAGATTTAGAATAATTTCTAATGTTTCATTTATTTTGTCATTTTGTTCTTGTATTTTCTTCCAAAATTCTAAGGTTTTTTTCTGTGTTTTCTTTGGTCTTTTGATCCTTTGAAGATACCTAAATATAATTATTTTGAATTCCTTATCAGAGAGTTCCAATGCTGCTTCTTCCTCAGGGATGTGTACTAGGTCTGTATCCTGCTCCCTTGCTTCTACCACTTTATCTCAGTTCTTTGTGTGGACTGTGATGGTCTGTTGTCTCCGAGGCATCATGGTATTGTATTAAGATCTCTGTTAATTGTTTGTGAAGAGCAGCCAAGGGTGTTTCAGGCTCTTCTTGGTGTTTTTTTTAACCATTGGCCTGTTGGTGGAGAAAGAGGTGCTAGCTCTTGCTCACTAAGTGAAGTTGCAGGAGGTGTGGGTGTACTTGTATCTTATGGGGACTGTTGGTGTCTCCCACTCTGTTAGGCAAAAATTACAATTGAATAACCATCAAAAAAACTAAAAGCACATGGACAAAAAATATACCATGAAATCACACAAGAAGAGTAACCCCAAAAAAGAAAAAGGGGAGAAAAGAAGAAGAAAACAGGTAAGCCTGCAATGTCTGGGGATAGGGCACTTAGAGAGAGAG
>NW_006934058.1:2423-3369 GCF_000298275.1 Orycteropus afer afer
CTGAATTTCAGCGGTGATGCCTGTGCCTGTCTACACCCAGATGACCCAAATTAACAACAAAATCAGCTGCTGGAGACAGATCTCTGCTGCTGTGAACTGGATATTGGAGTGGCTGCTGGCATGCTGCTATATGGTGACTTGTTTCTTGGCTCAGGGATCTCAGGAAGCCAACCTAGCCTGGCAGACAGTGACTGCCCCAGGGAATTTCCAATGGTCTCTTGGGTGCCCGTCCATCCTCTGTCAGTACCTCTTTCCTAAATAATCTCCCTGTGCCTTTCCTCTAATTCTGTTCTTCTGTATTTGGTGCACTCTGGTTCCATGAGCTGTTCAGAGTACCAAAATTCCTAATTCAAACTGCTGTACCTAGTTCATCAAGCCCTTAGATGCTAGAGGAAATAGCATGCTGGCCACTGGTGAGACTCCATCAAAGTTAAAAAAAACTTTAAAAAAAGTTAAAAAGTCAAAGGTTGGAAAAAGATATTTGAAGCAAATGGCAACTGTAAGAGGACAGGAGTGGCAATATTAATTTCTGATCAAATTGACTTTAAGACAAAAACCACTCTATGAGAAAAGGAAGGACATTATATAGTGATTAAAGGATCAATTGATCATGAAAATATAACCATAATAAATATCTTTGGACCCAATGAAAGGGCCCCAAAATACATAAATCAGACTTTAAAGGATTTTAAAAGCCAAATAGATGACTCCACAATCATAGTGGAAGATTTTAATACAACACTTTCTTTGAAAGAGAGAACAACTGGAAATAAACTCAATAAAGATGCAGAAGAGCTAAATAATACACTTCACCAACTTGGTCTTATAGACATCTACAGAGCACTTCATCCACAGCAGCACAATATACATTCTTCTCCAGTGCACATGGAACATTTTCCATGATAGACCATATGTTAGTCCATAAAGCAAGCCTTCATAAATTTAA
>NW_006934059.1:0-769 GCF_000298275.1 Orycteropus afer afer
ATGATTAAAGGATCAATTGAACATGAAGATATAACCATAACAAATATCTATGGACCCAATAAAAGAGCCCCCAAATACATAAAGCAGACTTTAAAAGAGTTGAAAAGGCAAATAGATGACTCCACATCTATAGTAGGAGACTTTAATACACCACTTTCAATGAAAGGTAGAACAACTGGAAAGAAATTCAACAAAGGTGCAGAACAGCTAAACAATACAATACACCAACTTGACCTTATAAACATCTACAGAGCACTTCACCCAACAAAAGCACAATATACATTCCTTTCCAGTGCACATGGGTTATTTTCCATGATAGGCCATAGGTTAGGCCATAAAGCAAGCCTTAATAAATTTAAAAACATTGAAATACTACAAAGCATCTTCTTAGATTACAATGCTATCAAATTAGAAATCAACAATAGGAAGATGAACAGAAAAAGAGTAAACACAGGGAAATTGAACAACACCCTCCTTAAGAAAGACTGGGTAAAAGAAGAAATCAAAATTAAAATTCAAAAATTCCTTAAACAAAACGAGAATGAAACCACAGCATACCAAAATCGTTGGGACACAGCAAAAGCAGTGACCAGAGGCCAATTGATAGCAATAAATGCACACATCAAAAAAGAAGAAAGAGCCAAAATCAACACTTTAAACCAACACCTCCAACAATTAGCAAAAGAACAGCAAGAAAATCCTACAGTGACCAGAAGAAAGGAAATAATAAAGATTCGAGCAGAATCAATGAAACAGAAAATAGAAGGGC
>NW_006934059.1:2043-3309 GCF_000298275.1 Orycteropus afer afer
AGACTGAAACCATTCCTCTTGAGAACAGGAACTAGACAAGGATGCCCGCTATCACCACTTCTATTCAACATTGTACTGGAAGTCCTAACCAGGGCCATAAAGTAAGAAAGGGAAAGGGAAATCAAAAGCATCCAAATTGGTAAGGAAGAAGTCAAACTATCCCTATTTGCTGATGATATGAAAACCCAAGAGACTCAGTCAAAAATCTACTGTAACTAATTGAGAGATTTAGCATCGTGGCAGAATATAAGATCAACATCCAAAAATCAGTTGGATTCTTCTACACCAGCAAAGAGATTGCTGAAAAAGAAATAAGTAAATCAATACCATTTAAATAGCTACCAAAAAATAAAATATTTGGGAATAAATCTTATCAGGGACACAAAATCCTGTACAAAGAAAACTCTAAAAGACTACTTCAAGAAACCATAACAGACCTATATAAATGGAAGAATATCTCATGCTCGTGGATAAGAAGATTGAACATTGTGAAAATGTCAATTCTACCCAAAGCAATCTATACATTCAATGCAATCCCAATCCAGCTCCCATCAACACTTTTTTAAGGGTATAGAAAAACCAATCACTAACTTTATATGGAAAGGAAAGAAACCTAAGATAAGCAAAGTACTATTGAAGAAGAACAACAAAGAGGTCTCACACTGTCGGATGTCAAAACCTACTATACAGCTACAGTAGTCAAAAATGCCTCATATTGGTAGAATGACAGACACATAGACCAATGGAATAGAATTGAGAAATAGATCCATCAACCTATGGTCAGCTGATCTTTGACAAAGGGCTGAAATCCCATTAAATTGGGAAGAGAATGTTTGTTTAATAAATGGTGCTGGCAATATTGGATATCCATGTGCAGAAAAATGAAACAAGATCTGTACCTCACACCATACACAAAAATGAATTCCAGATGGATCAAAAACTTAAATGTGAAACCTAAAAGTATAGTGTTCCTCAAGGAAAGACTAGGGGCAAATTTAGAAGCTCTAATATATGGCATAAATAAACTATCAAGTATAACCCAAAATGCACAAACAACAGAAGAGAAACTAGATTAATGGGACCTTCTGAAAATTAAAATTTTATGTGCTTCCAAAGACTTCTCCAAAGGAGTCAAAAAAGAACCTACAGAGTGGGAAAAAATATTTGGCAATGACATACCTGACAAGGGACTTATCTCTAGAATTTATAGAAAACTCCAACACCTCAATAACAAAAAGATGAATAATCCAATTAAAAATGGGCAGA
>NW_006934060.1:0-3207 GCF_000298275.1 Orycteropus afer afer
CTATGAGTCGGAAATGACTCGACGGCACTTAACAACAACAACAGCAACATATTCTGAGCAAATCATTTGAGAACCTGGAGTACATGAAGAAGAACGTGGCATCAGGATTGGAGGAAGAATCATTCACAACCTGTGAAATGCAGACAACACAACTTTGCTTGCTGAAAGTGAGGATGATTTGAAGCACTTAGTGATGAAGATTGAAGACTACACCTCAATATAAAGAAAAGAAAAATCTGTACAAATGGACCAATATGCAGCAATCATGATAAATAGAGAAAAGACTGAAGTTGTCAAAGACTTCATATTACTTGGTTTTACAATCAATACTGAGGGAGGCAGCCATCAAGACATTAGATGACATACTGCACTGGGAAAATCTGCTGCAAAAGACTTCTTTCAAGTATTGAAGAGCAAAAATGTCTCCTTGGAGAATAAAGTACACCTAACAGAAGCCATGGTATTCTCAGCTGCTTTATATGCATGTGAGAGCTGGACAATGAATAAGGAAGACTGAAAAAGAGTTGATGCTTTTGGGTTGTATTGGCAAAGAATGTTAAAAGTACTATGTACTGCTAAAAGAACTGAAAAATCTATCCTGGAAGAAGTACAGCTGGAATGTTCCTTGAAAGCAAGAATGGCCACACTTCATCTCACCTACTTTGGTCATGTTGTCAGAAGGGACCATGCTTTGGAGAAGGATATCATGCTTGGTAAAGTGGAGGGTCAATAAAAAAGGGGAAGGCCCTCAACGAGATGGATTGACACAGTGGCTGCAATGATGGGCTCAGGTATAGCAGGGATTGTGGAGATGGCACAGGACCAGGCAGTGTTTTGTTCTGTTTTGCATAGGGTCGCTATGAGTTGGAGACAACTCAATGGCACCTAACAACAAGAAGTATAGGGAAAGAATAAAACCCTGCACACTTCTTTCCTGATTTTAAACCATGTAGTATCTCCTTTTTCTGTTCGAATGACAGCCTCTTGGTCTATTTAAAGGTTCTTAAATAGCACAATCAAGTGTTCTGGATTTCCTATTCTTCTCAATGTTATCCATAATTTGTTATAATACACAAAATCGAATGCTTTTGCATAGTCAATAAAATACAAATAAACATTTTCTGATCGTCCTTCCTTTCAGCCAAGATCCATCTGACATCAGCAATGATATCCCTCGTTCCATGTCCTCTTCTGAGTGCAGCTTGCATTTCTGGAAGTTCTGTGTCAACATACTGCTACAACTCTTTTGAAGATATAGGCAAGATTTTATATGCATGTGATATTAATGATATTGCTTGATAATTGCCACATTCTGTTGGATCACCTTTCTTTGGAAGGGGTACAAATATGGTTCTCTTGTAGTCAGTTGGCCAGGTAGCTGTCTTCCAAATTACATGGCATAGACAAGTATGCACCTCCAGTGAGGCATCCATTTGTTGAAACAGCTTAATGGGTATCCATCAATTCCTGGAGCCTTATTTTTCTTCAATTTCTTCAGTGCAGCTTCAACTTCTTCCTTCTTAATCATATGCCACTTCCTGAAATAGTTGAACATCAAATTCCTTTTTCTACAGTGGTTCTGTGTATTCCTCCAATCTTCTTTTGATGTTACCTACATCATTCAATATTTTGCCCATAGAATCTTTCAATATGGCAACTCAAGGATTAAAATTTTTCTTCAGTTCTTTCAGCTTGAGAAATGTGTTATTCCCGTTTGGTTTTCTAACTCCAGATCTCTGCACATTTCATTACAATAATCAACCTTTGTCTTCCTGAGATGCTTTTTCAAATTTTCTGTTTAGCTCTTTTATCTTGTCATTTATTTCAATATCTTTAGCTACTCTCTGTTCAAGAGTAAGTTTCAGAGTGTCTTCTGACATCCGTTTTGGTCTTTTCTTCCTTTCTTGTCTTTTTAATGAGCTTTTGCTTTCTTCATGGAAAATAGTTCTTTATATCTTCCCACAATTCATCTGGTTTTTGGTCACTGGTGTTAAATGCATCAAATTCATTCTTTGGAAGGTCTTTACATTCAAGAGGGATATAGTCAAGGTCATATTTTGCTCTCATGGACTTGTTTAATTTTCATCAGCTTCAAGCTGAACTCACATATGAGCAGTTGATGGTCTGTTCCACAATCAGCTCCTGGCCTTGTTTTGGCTGAAGATAACTGAACTTCTCCATCACCTCTTGCCGCAGATGTAGTCAATCTGCTTCCTGTGTACTCCATCTGGAGAAATCCACATGTATTGCCACTGTTTATGTTGTTGCAAAAAGGTATTTGCGATGAATAATTTGTTGGTGTTGTGAAATTGTACCATGTGATCTCCAGTGTCATTTCCATCACCAAGGCCATATTTTCCAGCTACTGGCGATTCTTCTTTGTTTACAACTTTAGCATTGCAATCAACAGTAATAATCAACATATCTTGAATTCATGTTTGGTCAATTTCAGACTGTAGAAGTTGGTAAACATCTTCAATTTCCTCTTCCTTGGCTTTGGTGGTTGGTGTGTACATTTGAATAATAGTAGTATTAACTGGGCTTTCTTGGAGGCATATGGAAATTATCCTATCACTGACAGCATTGTACTTAAAGATAGATCTTGAAACATTCTTTGTGATGATGAATGTCACATTTCATTACAATTACATTCTCATTCAATTTCTCATTCCTGGCATAATAGATCATATGATTGTCAGACTGAAAATGGCCAAAACCAGTCCATTTTAGCTCACTAATGCCTAGGATATCAATCTTTATGCATTCCATTTCATTTTTGACAACTTCCAATTTTCCCAGATTCATATTTTGTACATTCCACTTCTGATTATTAATGGATGTTTGCAGCTATTTCTTCCCATCTTGATTTGTGCCATATTGGCAAATGGAGGTCTTGAAAGCTTTACTCCATCCACATCATTAAGGTTGACCCTACTTTGAGGAGGCAGCTCTTCCCCAGATGTATTTTTAGTGACTTCTAACCTATGGGGCAGTATTTTAGAATAATAGGAGACTTTAATACACCACTTGTGGAGAAGGATGGAACAACTAGAAAGAAACTCAAGAAAGACACAGAAGATCTAAATAACATAATCAACCAATTGAGCTCATAGACATACACAGAACACTCCACCAAAAAATGGAGGACATCAAGCACGATTGGCATAACATATTACATGAAAACATTGTTCTACATCTTACTTTGGT
>NW_006934061.1:0-3185 GCF_000298275.1 Orycteropus afer afer
GGTATAGAAGAAAGAAAAGGTGGGAGTCTGACCCTTGGGTTAATCTGTTATCCTGTTTAGTGGCATTCATAGCACTTCAGACAGATGGGGGCCTCTATTCCTGTCATAAATATTCTGGAATAGAGACATTCACTCCACAAAACTTAACTGAGCAGCTTCTATGTTCCTTGACACCATCCAAGACAGATACATCAGTCCCCAAATCTGCTCTCAAGGAACTGCCCAGGAATGCTTTCTTGACTTTCCTTTTAGATAATTATTTTAAATGAACCTGCATAACTTTTTCAACAATGGCATCAGAATAGTGGCAAGTACAAAAGAAAATGAAATTCATTTTAGACTTTTAAGTCATATCAAAGGAATATGCACAAACACTGAGATGGCTACCTTATGTAGAACAGTAAAGGATGAAATTCTTTAAAATAGTGTCAGATGCTTGTGATGCACACTACTGTAAAGCCCCAGATTTGCTGACCCACATGTGGCTCTGCATCATTTCTCCTCAATATCCTCTTCGGATAGGTCAAAGTTTTCACAGACCCTACCTCATCAGGATTTCTGTCTAGGAGGGGTATTAAAGCTCTTAGTTGAAAGATGCTAAATGTAACATTTACCAGCACTATGACAGTGGAAATTATAACATAAACCTTGCAATCCAGTCTTACTCCTACGAGTTCCAGACTCTATTTGTAGCAATGCATGGATGCTGTCCCATAGCAGATGCCATATTCTTGAGTGGTGTGAATATTATTCACATCATTCTTGAGTATAACACATTTCACTTTTGTACTATCTTCCCAAGAGATATATAGAAGAATGGTGATAAAGTAGGGGAACGACAAACCTCATATTCACTGATGAGATAGTGAGATTTCTACTGTATTTTTCGTGTACAGGTGTAAAAAGTTAGGGTTTCATGCTCAGCTGGTCATCATACCCACTTTCACAATCTAGTGAAAGTGAGGATGAAGGAATTTTTCATGAGTTTGCATATTTTTTTCCTCATCTCAGGAATTACTCAGAGGCAATATGAAAAGGGTAACAGCTCCCTGTTCCACTCTCATCATCTATGATCAGCTGATTCAATATTTCTCAAGTGTTCAGAAATAGTGACTTGAGATGTATAGAGACAAGCTTCCCATGAAGGATGCCTGTTGAATATGGAGGAAAGCACAGTAGACTTACAGCAGAGATATGTCAGTTCTGATCCTGACTTTTGCCAAAGTAGCTGAATAAGCTGGGGGAAAATTATTTAAGTGATTGGCTTTCATAAGAATAAAGTAAGGAGATAATGAACACAATGCTCTGTGGAAGTGAGACTGAATCACTTGATGTAAGCCAGATTTTGAAGCAAAACACATGATGCTGTGAATCCTGGGTCCTCTAAATTGACAAGGAAGATGTTATCCTGTTCGACTAGCAGCAACCCCTCATCCAGACTCATGGTTATGATTCAATAAAAACACCACCTTTCTCCCTCAGATGGTCTACTCACTACTTAACCTGCAGCTGACGTGGTTATATCTTGCATGCCATGATCTTACCTCAATACTGGAATGCCATAACCTGAAGACCCAGTCTAGAGGTTTTTTTTTTTTTTGAATTTGTTGTGATTTATTTTCTCATTCTTTATAAATAATCACATTTGTGCCTTATTTTGCATTGGTGGCAGTTTGAACCCATCAGCTGCTCCTCAGGAGAAAGATAAGGCAGTCAGCTTGCATGGATTGACAGTCTTGGAGACCCTGGGGGGGGCAGTTCCACTCTGTCCTCTAGGGGCGCTGTGGGTCAGAATCCACTCTAGGCAGTGGGTGTGGTTTGGGCTTTGCTTCTGTGAAGGTTGACAGCCTTGGAGACCTTCTGGGGCAGTTCCACTGTGTCCTCTAGGCGTGCTGTGTGTCAGAATCAACTCCATGGCTTGTTGTTGTTGTTGTTATGTGCCGTCAAGTCGGACCCGACTCATAGCGACCCCTCCTTGGGTTTCCGAGGCAGTGTTACTATGGAAGTAGATTGCCCAACCTTTCCTCTGAGGAGTGGCTGGTGGCTTGAACTGCCAACCTTCTGGTTAGCAGTCAAGTGCCTTGGGCACTATGGTACCAGAGCTCCTAACTCCATGGCAGTGGAATTTTTTCTTAAATGAGCTTTCCAGGTTGAATAAACCCCAGGTCCCACAAGGCCTGCATCAACTCTTGAGTCTGAAAGATGTGTTGCAAATATTTTGTCCCAGTTTGTGGCTTACCTTTTGATTTTATTTGTGATGTTTTCATTGTGCAGAAGTTTTCAAGTTTCATGAAGTTAAATGTAATCAGCCTTTCCTTTCTTGATTGCTGGGTTTTGTATTTTGCTTGCTTAGACTGTGCTGCTTCATTCCACAATAATGACAAAAAACCCAGGATTTCCTCTAGTGTTTAATTTTCCTTTATACATTCATCTACTTGATTAACTGGAATTGAGTTTGGTAGAAGACTTTCCCTTGCTCATCCATTTGAGTGAATAACATTTATGAATAATCCATCTTTTCTTATTGATTACAAGTGCCACTTGATCACATACTAAGTTGTCACATGTAATTAGACCTACTTGTTTGTTTTTTTAAAAAATTTTATTTTTATTGTGATTTGGGTGAAAATTTACAGAGCAAATACACTTTCCATACAGCAGATCACATACACTTTGTCTCATGACATTGACCACTATTTAGCACAATGCAACATCTCCTCTCCCACTTCTTCCCGATAGGTACCGCTTCCCTGTGACCATCCCTCTATGCCTTCCTACCCCCTGAGCTGTCTCCCTGTGCCTGAGCAGCCCTTCTTTCTCTGTTACTTGTTCTCTCCCAGGAGTGTATCTACCTCAGATAAATGCTCAACTAGTATGCCTGTCTACTGCTTGGCTGGAAACTATAGGTGTGTTCAATTCCAGACCTGAAGGACAGCAAGGGGCCATAGTTTCAGTGGTTCCACCAGGCTCCATTGGGTCAATAAACCTATCCCCCACTTTTTTTTTTTTGCAAATGATTTTGAGTTTTGTTCCACATTGTTCCCCCTGTCTATCCAGGATCTCTTACAAAGATCCTCTTCCAAGTGGTTGACAGTAGTAGCCGAGCACCATCAATTTCTTCTAGTCTCATAGTCGTATAGGCTGCAGATCGGATGGTGTACCAGTCGCTAGGACTGATTGTTTCC